>NW_026999328.1:144079-203331 GCF_037126465.1 Ornithodoros turicata | reverse complement strand
CTTTCCCGCGCGGATTGGAGTAATTTTAAGAAAACAGTTGGGGGGGGGGGGGATTTGTCATCTCTGTCTCTTGAAAGAGGAGATATTGAAGAAGCAAACAGAGTGGTGACTGATGCGATCATAAATGCAGCTGTTCTATCCATTCCACAAACGTCTGGGAACCTGCCAAAGCGCTCCAAGCCTTGCTGGAACACCGACTGCAAGGATACGCGGAAGGAGCAAAATCGGGCATGGAGTATCTTCCGCAAATATCCAACCACAACAAACTTAATCCGGTTTAAAAGGGCTAGGGCTAAAGCCCGTTGGACACGGCGCCAAGCCAAAAAAGCGTCGTGGAAGGACTTTGTCTCAAGTCTGAATAACAACACACCTTCAAAGGTAATTTGGGACAGGCTCCGAAAAGTAAAGGGAGATTATGCTAGTTTTTCTGTTCCTCTACTACAAGTAAATGGCGTTGTATGCCAAAACGTGCAAGAACAGGTAGACGCCCTTGTAGAACACTTTCAGAGCATATCGAGCTCTTCACATTATAGCACTGACTTCATTAAAATCAAGGAACAGTCAGAGAAGCAGACCGTCCCGACGCTTTCTGTTATGCACATCCTCATTACATGTCCATCCTATGAAGATGTTCGTCGACGTCACTTCTATCAATTTTACAGATATTGTTTACCGCTTCACCCGGCCCTTTTGCTGGGTGATGAGGCTGAAGTACCTTTTACAGCTGTGTATGAATATTTCAAGGACATCCAGCTAATTGGTCTCTTGTGATCTCATACTGTTATTTTAGTCATTTTATCATATGTGGTAACTGTCTCCGGTAGTTCTTAAATAATCGTCTCTGATTTTACTTTTGCCATCGCACATACCATTGCTTGGCGCTCTATAGCCTTTGTAGCTTTTGCGCCAATGAACCCTCATTATCATCATCATCATTTCATGACAAAGTATGCAAGCTTATTTGAAAATTTTGCACTTTGCTCGCAAAAGCTCGTCCGCGAATCGGCAACATGTTCTGTGTATGATGTCACGGCCAGTTTGCCTCTGAGGCGGGCCGTAGCAGCTGCCGTTCACGCTTGTGGTAAATATAGAATATTTTCGCTATTTGTACGATTTTCAACTTCATATTTCACAGAGTGAATGCTTTAGTACAGGGGAACGAATTAAAAATGATCGTGGGCTTGTCAAAAATCCTTTCATGGTCCCTTTCAGGTTCGTTGGCAGAAGTTAACCTTGTCGGAGTTGATTGTTAGGCCTGCTGCATCTATCCTGTGTAACACCTCCTCTATGTGTTGTAGATGGTCTTCGAATGTCTTTGAATATATCAGAACGACATCCAAGAAGGCCATTGCATAGTTGTGCTTTATCCCCTCCAACACTTTGTCCATGAGAGCTTGGAATGTAGCTGGGCCGCCAGCCACTCCAAACGGCATTCGCTTGAATTGAAACATCCCCCTGTGGCACAGCAAGGCAGTTTTTGGGCCATCCTCTGGCGCAGTCAGCACTTGGAAAAACCCTTGCACCAGATCTGCACTTGTGAACCATTTTGCCCTTCCCAGCTCCAGGCCAGGACCCAATCTGTACGCGGCATGGGGTGCACTGGGATGTTCGTCCTGGTATTTAATTAACAGTAATTCATAGCACGGTGGTAGCCCCCAGACTACTTCTTCACCAGCACTGGTGCACGGGCCCACGGGCTGGTGCTAGGCTCAATGAGATCCTGATCTAGCAGGTCTTGGATGTGCTGGTCGAGGGTCTGCCTCTTCTGTGAGTTTACCGGTCGAAGCTTGCAACGCACTGGGTGGCTTGTACCTGTATTGATCGGGTGCACTGTTAAGAATGCGCACCCACGCTATGTTGTAAAGATGTGTTGAAACCCTCCCATAAGATCCCGCAGTTTACTACAGTATGTCATGTCACTACAAAGGGTCCTCTAGTTGACTTCCTGAACCCCTTCTACATCCTTCTCTTGAGCTGCAAAAAGTGCTTCAAGGCAGTTACTGACATCTTCATTTATCTCAGCTGTGTTCCCAATCCCACCCTGAGCCATTGATGTGACAGGGAAACGGGGTCCTGATATTGTATTCTCCGTAGATACACTGCTTCTCTGTTGTGGCTTGTTGAGCTTTACAATCTGGTAGGGGTCCATATTCCTTGACCACCCTCCTGTGTCCATGTGTAGAGAGATGCCGGCCACTGCGAGGAACTCACACCCAAGAACAGTGTCACGGCAGAGTTCTGGTAGGAGCAGGAAGCTCTGTTTCCGCAATCCCCCATCCCATCTGATTCGGCATCGCACTGAATGGGTGGCTTCTGACCACCCTTTTGCTAACCGCAGTGTTCGCCTACCTTCCTTAATGCTTGCTCCTGCTTGCTTAGCAGTTAGGAATGCGGCTTCTCCCATCAAACTGATGCTCGCACAAGAGTCCAACAGAGCATTGAACACTCCGTTGCTGACCAGTATTTCCAGGAGTGGTTCCCTTCCTACGGCGGTTGCCAAGACTTGCAGCGAGGAGGCGTAACTGTCTGCCGGCACAACCGTTACGGCCGTTCGTTTCCCGGGCATTGCGCGTGTAGATGACCTGGCTGGTTGCACGCGAAGCAGCAACGGATATCCTGTAACCTTCTAGTCGCGCACTCTCGCGCCATGTGGTCTTCCCATGCACCTGAGCGTTGTCAGCACCCTTGCTAGCACGCTCACTGTGGGGCTGGCTGAAATCCACTACGTTGTCGGATGATGGGTGCAGTCTGCAAGTACGGGTCTCGAACAGTCGTGGGCCCTGGGGGCATCCACTCGGAGGCTTCGGCGTGTACCCTTGTGCTCGTTTCGGGAGGAAAGGGCATATGGTGAAGCGGACACTCCCATGGCCTTGTTGAACCATCTGTTGTGGTAGTAGACAAGGCAGATGTCTACTGCCCACCGTGCGTGTTGGCAGAAGCCAAATCTGGTGCAACTTGTATTGTTAAGGGCAGTGGTGGGACGTACCGCAAGCGATGCCGAGCCCTCTTCACAATGGGTCCAGCCAATTTTGCCATTTTTTGCGGGTTGGACGGTCGGTCAGGAGGACGGTCTTGGAGAATGTCATGCTTGCAGTTAAGACCTGGAATGTAGGGTGCATGTGACGAAAAACGCATGCCACCTTTTCCGCATCGGGGACTGGCTCCCCAATCCTTATATCGAATTCTGCTATGACATGAATAAATTGCTCCAGGTTCTCAGCTGGGTGCTGAGTCTTTCCTTCTAATTCTGACTTAAGGTCCTTCCTTCTAATCACTGGTTGTGGATTATTGTGTGAATTCAGTACACAAATGTTGTCCTATGTCAATGCCGCCGAGGAACTTCCACCGCTGCTTGGCAGAGCCCTCCAGTGACACAAGTAATGTCTGGATTCGTCGGTCGTTTGTAATACCACTATTGTCGCAATATTCGCAGTACCGCTCTAGGAACCCTTGCTGGGACTGCGGATCTCTGTATCCCAAAAACATACGCAGCAAGACTGGGAATCCCTTGATGATTAGTGATGATCTGGTATGCTCTGGCCTTGCCATGTTGTTGTTGGTTCCGTCCTCATGTGTGTGCACTGCCACTCATTCCCCTGTTGCCTTTCCAATTTCCCTACCCAAGTCCCGTTACTCCTCCTCTCTGCTGAGGTCATCGTCTCTCCCTCGTGCCCCTCCTCACAGCTAATCTGTTTGTTACATCCGAATTTTGTTGCAAATGAAGAGCCAAAATAAAATAATATACGAACGCTTTATTGCAGCACTCACCATAGCGATGGTTATACATAGGGCCTGACTTTTTCCGGTTTTATTTTTGGCCAAATTCGGGGGGTAAATATCAGGTGATATTTTTCATTTGAAAATTCGGGTGTATTCGGGTTAAATCCCGTTACGGCATGTTCTGTCGTCAGGAATTCGGGTGATTTTTTTTGTTTAATAAAAATTTGTCTTAACATGAAACTAATGTTTAGCAATGTTATCAAACATTATCTTAATGCACGCTTACGAGTGTGCCGCGCGACCCGGATGTTTTCGGGTAGATTCGGGTTAAACCCGAATTTTACAGATTTCGTTCAGGGGGGTAAATATCGGGCGGATACGGGTTTAACCCTAAAAAGTCAGGCCCTAGTTATACATAACGTCAAAATGTGTAAGGTCCTTATAAACACACTTATGTAAAAATCCGTTATTTTCTGCTGCTTCGTGGTAATCTCACTAGCTACAATGAAATTGCGGCATTGTTAGCAGAGCAGAGTACAGTAAACCCCCGATAACTCGAAGTCGTAAAAACCGGAAAAAATTTCGAGATAAGCGGGGTTTCGAGTTAAGCGAACAGCGAAAATTACGTGGCCACGATGTTACCACAATGCGCTATGTTATGAAACGTAAAAAAAAAAAAAGCGTTCCTACAGTAATAGGGCTCGTAAACAATTCCGAAGCCATTTATTTTTCAACATCATCTGAGACTGAATAACTCCGTAATAGCAATCTGCTTGGCATTTGCGTCTGTGAACAAGAAAGCATCTTCAAGCGCTTCGATGCAACGCACGAGACGCTCCTCCCGGCACGTCACTACTGCGGCCGCTCTCGACGATTTCTGTATCACTCAGTTCACCGCTACTGGAACATCGCCGCCGTAAAGCGCATAGTCCTCGAGGTTGAAGTCCTAAGTCACTCTCCCCAAAACATGCGAGGCGCATCACGTCGTTGCACAATTCATCACAGCCACTGAAGTGGTCTGCTGGCTCCGGTACGGCGGTGGAAGACCAGAAACCCGCATGAATGAAACAGTTCATGCTATTGGCTTGATGAACTTGCTACCAGGCCTTTGATAAATGCCACCTTCCGCTCCAAAGTCAGCCATAATGGCGCCGCGAAGAACAAAACGAGAGATACTCGGACGAATGCAAAGGAGGAGGAGGAGGAGTGACGTTGGGTGGAAAGGGGAGTGCTGTCTGCCTGCCACAGCTAGCGGCGCGTGAGTCACTAGGAATGAAAGGCTTTGACCTTGACCTAGCCCGGGGAGACCGAAGAATGCACGTTATCAGCCGTAGGTACGCAGACCTACCGGTGATGAGATTTCGAGATATCCGTACTCGGGCAAAAAAAAAACTTCGACTGAAAAGGGCCCAAATATATAGGAAGCATTGGGACATAAATCGGGACGCAAAAAATATTCGAGATAACCGATATTTCGAGATAAGCGAGTTCGAGTTAACGAGGGTTTTACATCGCAAGTATCTCCCGTTGATGCTGTCGTATGACCTAACAGGAAGTCCTTCAATGCTTGCACCATGTTGAGGGCATCTTTGTTCTCATTTGAAGTTGATGCATGCTTTCGTCTCCACCTTCGTGGTGGTCGTCACTTCTAGTCTCAATCGTCTTAGTGGTTTCAGCGGCACTTGTGCTGACGTTCACAATGATCTTGTTGTCCATCAGTTTGGACAGTATCACGAGGCCGTCGTCCGCCGACACGAAATCTTCTAACGTGACATCTTCATGTACAACGATAGGGCTTTTCGTTTTCTCGACATCGCCAAGCTCATAGATTCAGAAGCATGTGGTTGTCGAGGATGTAACTAACAAAACGCACGTGAAGAGGTCGAAATGTCAACAGGGTCAGTGTTCCGAGAGCGAGGGCAAAGCTGAAAGGGTTGGAATGGGCAGTCAATGGAGCTGTTGAAAGTTCATTGGCCTCACACTTGCCCACTTTCATCCCTCTTTCAACATTGGAACTAATCCCCTGAAGAGCTGCAGGAGAAGCAGCTTTGTTTGTTTCTTATCGTGCCATGAATTCTTCGGGAGGGGATGCGATGTCACTTTGTTCTAACCGAAAATTCTGAGGAACCTTGGGAATCCGGGTTCGTTGTAAAAAATAGATTCCCAAAGAAACAAAGTGCGGCCAACCAAACTGAAATAAAACTTCATAATAAGCGAAAATTCATGGGACCTTTACCGAGGTCACAGTAGACCCCTCTTAAACGGAACTGCAAGGGAATGGAAATATTGTTTCA
The DNA here is from genome assembly GCF_037126465.1 of Ornithodoros turicata. Taxonomy (NCBI): domain Eukaryota; kingdom Metazoa; phylum Arthropoda; class Arachnida; order Ixodida; family Argasidae; genus Ornithodoros; species Ornithodoros turicata. Next base: position 197,317 of record NW_026999328.1, on the reverse strand, counting down.
TTTATCAGAAGACCCATTTAAGCAAAGTACAGTAAACCCTCGTTATATCGAAGTCGGCGGGACCACAAAAAAATTCGATATAAGCGGTATTTCGATAAAAGCGGAGACGCTTCAAAAACGGTAAACTCAGACACAGGGAATAGCGAAAACGCCGTCGAATCGCGACAGTATTTTATTGTCGTTCAAAAAACCCAGTTAGTTGAGTTTGTCCTCGAGTTTCCTCAGGCACGTCATCAATTCATAGTCACCGCCACTGCACTCTACTTTGTTGCGAATCAACCACAACATATTGTGTGTCTCCGCTGCCATAGGGATTTCACGCGGTCCCTCAGACTCGTCGTCCGAGGCTCTTTCGTCGACGTCCATGTGACCGACGATGATGTCCACAATTTCGGCATCCGTCACAGGACTGACGACCGGAACGTTTCGTATCCACTCGTGCAAAGGAGTCGAAATCATCATCCACTTCTTGCCCCACAAGATCGTGCACTCTTCCGTAGAGGCTCTCAGATTCCTCCCTGTCATCCAGTTCGACTGGCTGAGCCGCGGCACGTGCGCGGCAAAAACCAGCATGCGTGAAGCAATTCGCAATCTTTGCTCCTTCCAGGTCCCTCCACGAACGCAAATCAGATGAATTGCACCAAGGAGATCAATGCTGTAGCCCTTGTTACAGTCGTACGCAAGCAACATGCGCTGAAGGAGGCTTTTCCGGTACAGCCTCCTCGTTATTTCAATGATGCCCTGGTCCATAGGCTGCAAAACGGACGTGGTGTTGGCTGGCAGGAACTCCACAGTAATGGCCTTAAGATTTTCAATTTTGACGTGGCAGTTGTCGATGATGAAGAGTACCTTCCGTTGTTTTGCATGGAATTTGCGGTCCAAAAGCCGTACGTAGTCCTCGAAGATGGCTGCTGTCATCCAAGCACGCTTGTTACTCCTGTACACACAGTCCTTGGGCAGAGTTTTCCAGCCTTGCCCAGTATTAGCAACGGCAGTTTGTCGTCCCCAGTAGCATTAGCTCCAAAGAGGACAGTGATGCGTTCCTTGCTTTGCTTGGCGCCTGACGAAGAGCCGTCCGCAGTTGTGTACGTCCGCTTGGGCAGGAGTTTGTAGAACAACGCAGCTTCGTCAAAATTGTAAATATCCCTGTCCGGGTACACTTCTAGAAGTTCCACAAGCCGATTTCGTCGCCATGTATCCACGGTGTCCTGGTTCACGGCACCACTTTCACCGTTGATGGGTGTGCTTCGTACAGCATGCCGCTTTTTGAAGCGCTCAAGCCAGCCATTGCTGCATTTGAAGTCCGGCATACCCAATTGCAAAGCTAGCGCCTCCGCCTTTGCGATGAGCGCGGGTCCGTGCGCAGACCTGGCGTTCTTCAACCACTCAAGTGGGCAGCTTCCACCTCTGGATACTTTGAACCTCGGTCACGCTTTCTCTTGCTTGAGAAATTCTTCCCGAAACCGTTGAAGACGTCCTGCTTGTTCTTCAGAATGGTCGACAGCGTTGACGCCGGTATGTTGAACTCCCTTGGCGATGACAGATTTGCTCTTCTCACCTTTTTCCACTGCGCGGATGAGCGCTACCTTTTGCTCGAGGGTTAAGCACTTCCGCGGAGCCATGGTGCGAAAGAGACCAAAGACTACACCAGCACTTCCCAAATGGACAATGAACCGCGCAAAACAAAATCGCATGAGAACTGCCCACGTGTTAAGGCGGCCACATGACTGGTCTTTCCCTTTCCCTCTACCATGTCAATGAACCGTCTTCCTGCGTCCTACTTTCCCGCTCCTCCCTCATTGTACAGAAGGAAAAGAGGTTGCAGCGTGATTGTGCAACGTTGTGCAAGGTCAAAAACCAAGAAAAGAAGGAAACGCGGCCTTCGGGAATGTTCTGCGTGGTAACCAGCAGCCGATGGCAGGCGCGCCCTTCGAAATATGCGGAGTTCGCTGCCCTCGCGCTTCGAATAATCCGGTTGAATATACATGTAAATGCACGGGGGCTTCGCCGTACTTCGAATAAAGCGATAATTCGAATAAAGCGACTTCGATATAACGAGGGTTTACTGTACACAGATTGCATGAAATACAACGTTAATTCAAGATAATCAACTTCCTCTACTGTGGGTAGCAAGGAAAAATAATTAATGGCTGTTCTCTTCACGTTTTTTGAATTTTTTACAAAATATGCGTGCATGCCTGAGGCTTGAAAAAAATTTCATGCGCACCTCAATCGTCTACAATGAGGTTTATCTTTCTGTTCCACCGGGCAAAGGATGTATTTCCCGCGTCCAGGTTTCCGATATTACCTGTCAGTATCATGTGGCATTGTATACATCCTCACTCAATGCACGGCCTGCTATGCTGACAGCGTTGAGTTGCTTGACAATGCTTTGGCATATCAAATTTCATGGTTTGTAGTTTTGATTTGTTCTCACGATCATGACCCCGAATGCCCTCAATATCCGCAATATTGACGCAAGCAAAACCATTTCATGTGACTGTTCTTTGACAGACTTGATGAAGACACATGTGGACACGAGCTATGCTTAACATATGAGTGACTGATGGATTGGATAGCACTGGCTATGACTTCCACCCAGAGACGTGAATGATAGTCTTCCAGGTTCGGCGGCATCTCGGTACCTCCACTTTGTTCCATTTACCCAAAGTGCACAAAACAGGTTGTTTCAATTATCCAAAGGCTTTTATCATTGCATGTATAGGAAGCTAACCAAAGGTGACCCTATTATTCCGTTTATCCGTAATTCCCGTTTAACCGAGGTTTGTTTAGTGGGAGCCTACTGTATCTGAGTTCGTTGAGGTTCGTATCTGAGTTCGGTGAGGTTCGTCTGAGGTTCACTGTACAGTGCCAATGATGAGGACGGTGCCAAGAAAAAGAACAGTCCCAGCTCGAAATATCGGCGGCTCTCGTCTTGAGGCACTTCCCTTCATATTGCATATGTTGAGGATTTTACTCCATATCACGAAGAATTCCAGTGCATAGTTACAGTAAACCCTCGTTAACTCGAACTTGGGTATCTCCAAAAATCGGTTAAGTTGAGGGTTTCTTAAGTCGCAGAATTTAACTATATTCACCATGCATTTATCAGATATCTCAAAATCTTACCAGCAAAAATTTCAAAAATGTGAGTAATCATCGCACAGCAGCCCTACACCTGCATTCCGTTCTATCAGATGTGCAGCGGAGCCGAGTTCAGTTGTCCCAATCTGCAGGGAGAGGGGGATGGCCGGTACTGTCATGTCGTTGCACAGAGCAGTCGCAACGATGGCAGGGAGGGAAGTTCAGTTGTGAGCGTCACGTGTTCATCATTTCCTTCTGTGCTTTCGTTACATTTGTTTTCGCTCAATGGTGCCATATAAGCGAGCGTCAATTACCATTACGTTTTGTTTTCTGCTTTTGGGAACTTGTGGCGGCCTGAGTGCCTGAATCATTACAAAGATAGCACAGCCAAAGATAGCACAAAGATAGATAGTGCAAAGCTTTGATACTCGAACGAAAGTTTTCAACACCAAGGATCCATCACGACGTTTTTCGACGCCAAGTGATTCTGACTTTTTTCTTACTTTTTTTCTCATTTAGAAGCGGTAGTTTTGTGTAATTGCGGTTCTGCCACAAAAGTAACTTTATAGAAACGTAGAACTCTTACAATTTATGACTGTTACATCGAAAGGTTTGGAATTTCGCATATCTCAAAACCCCGCTTATCTCGAATTGTTCCCCAGTTTTTACGAGTTCGAGTTACCGGGGGTTTACTGTACATGTATATTTCACAAGTCTTTGGTGAATAATTATTCACGTTCTAGTAATCGCACTTCAGTGAGCGAAAGTTATATTTTGAGAACTTAGCATTGTCTAAGCCATGTTTCAGTTGTAATGTCAGTCAATTAAAATTTTGTCTTCAATGAACAGGTTCATGCCTTCACTTATTCTACTCAGATTCTATTGGAGGGTGATCGTCGAAAAAAATTACGACGAGGTACCTTTTGGTCGAGAAGCGCTCGTTTTGTTTCTTCTTTCTGTTTTGGGATTAAAATGAAGTTGGTATCCCCAGCTGATATGTCATCCTCAGTCTCTCGTTTCTTTTCTCTTCAGTGATTCCACGTATGATCAGGCAGGCTGGTCCAGACGTGGTCTCAGATTTTGCTTGAAGAATTACAGGCTGTTGGCTGATATCTCTAGGTGACTAAGCCGTTTGTTTCAAGTCTGTATGTCCATTCGTTGCTGAGAAAAAAAGTTAAGTGCGATGTCAGGTGGAATTTGCGTTTATCGCACTCCTTGTTTTTCCGAAAGTTCGCAGCTCCTGGTGAAGACGCGACACACGGAAGAAACTGTTGTGATTTTTTTTTCTTTTTGTCCACACAGAGGACAGTGGACAGAGGTCTACAGAAATGCTATACGAAATCCCATCTTTCTGTAAAAAAATGGCAAACTTGGCTGGGCGTTCACTTTACTGGTGTATTCCAGGCCCTTCTGGGTAATGTCTGCTGAAAAATTTCTGATGACAGTACCTCATTTTGTGCATTGGGAAATGTGCTCTCTGGTGATATAAGTTTGATACTAGTATCTGCAGGGTGTCACGCACAACAGACATGCAAAAATGGGAAAAATCGGAAAGTATGTCATACATTCGAGACAATTCTTGAAGAGGCCACATCATTTATCGCCTTAATATTTTTCTTCCGACTGTCTAAACGCTTGCGCTGGCAGAATACGCAAGAACATGTTGCATTTTTTGCGTGGTGTCAGCATTACAGGGCTCCAAAGTGAGCCTTCCGGAGACATGAGGCTTATGGTGGTTATAACTCCTCTTACGTTTCACCACATAACAGAGGCACATTTGACTAGAGGTGATGGTGATGATTCCAAGTTCGATGCAGGTTCTTAATCCACAACATATAATTCTTCAAGCAAAGTCTGAAACCACGATGAAAGACGAAAGTCACTGAAAAGGTTAGCCAGCTGTAGGACTCGAACCCACATCTTCTAGATTGCCTATCCAGGGCTCTGGAACTTAGAAACTTAGGATGAAACTTAGTTCTTTGGGTTCAGTTCACGTTCATGTTCAGGCATGCCAGTTCAGTTCAGATTAGTAGAATATCTAGGGCGATTCCATGTAATGCCAGGCAAACTGGTCCTGACGTGGTTTCAGAAAGAACTGATGTTCTGTGGCTGGAACAACATAGAAGGGACAAATACATACAAAGCCTCAAATTGCCTAAGAAATTAACGACGAAAGATGAAAGTCACTGAAAAGGTTAGCCAGCTGTAGGACTCGAACCCACATCTTCTGGATTGCCGGTCCAGGGCTCTACCAATTGAGCTAAGCTAAGCAAATGAGCTAAGCAATTAAGCAAAGCAATTGAGCCCTGGACCGGCAATCCAGAAGATGTGGGTTCGAGTCCTACAGCTGGCTAACCTTTTCAGTGACTTTCATGTTTCATCGTTAATTTCTTAGGCAAATTGAGGCTTTGTATGTATTTGTCCCTTCTATGTTGTTCCAGCCACAGAACATCAGTTCTTTCTGAAACCACGTCAGGACCAGTTTGCCTGGCGTTACATGGAATCGCCCTAGATATGTATTCTACTAATCTGAACTGAACTGGCATGCCTGAACATGAACGTGAACCGAACCCAAAGAACTAAGTGTTCTAATCCCTGCATTAGAATACAAACAGACTGTTTTCTTGACGTCTTCGCTGAGCACTTCCAGATGGCGATACAGGTCAGGGTCAGAAATTACCGTCAAGCAGTGTGTTGCATATTAAGCAATCAATTTTACTTTGGAACGGGATGGCTTGCATACTATGTGAGGAGCGCAGCTCTCTAACAGCTCGTCGCCTAATATAGGGAGAGGTGTCAAGTTTAAAGTGACCATTGTATAACATAAAATAAGTAGAGAGACGATTGAATGTTCTGCGTACTTGCAATGGTTTTAGGTGAGCCCTGAGCAGTAGCTGCGTTACGGATTGCCTTCTGTCATAGTTTGCGTAAATGAATCTGACCGCCATTCTCTGGACGCGCTCCAATTTCTCAATGTCCTTCTTTCTATAGGGATCCCACACCACAGAGGCATATTCTAATGTTGGTAGTATGGTCGTCCTATATGCCATGAGTTTTACTTTCCATGGCGCGTTGTAAAGTTTCCCTTTAAGGATTCGAAGCTTATGACAAGCTGTACTAGTAATATTAGTAATATGTCTTCCCCACTGCATATGAGCTGTCATGGTTACTCCTAAGTATTTGAAGTGTTCAACCTCTCGGAGCACGTGCTCCTGCAAAACGTAGTCATATCTGAGCGGCAGTGTCTTGTTTGTTACGTGGCAAACAATACTTTTCCCTGTATTAATTTCCATTTTCCACTTGTGACACCAATCATTAATACGTTCCAGGGCCACTGCTAGCTGAGCCTGGTCTTCGTGATTGTTTATTTTGGTGTATAGTAAGCAGTCATCTGCAAAAAGTCTCACACGGATACTGCTGGGGACATCGAAAGATATGTCATTAATATATAAAAGAAATAGCAAAGGACCCAATACTGAGCCTTGGGGGACACCTGAACTAACGTCGCACACGCTGGAAGAGTGGTTCTCTAACACAACATATTGTTTTCTATTTAACAAAAATGAAGCAATCCACTTAATAACTCTCCCATTTATGCCGTACATTTCTAATTTTGACAATAGTAACGTATGTGAGACTTTGTCAAAAGCTTTGGCAAAGTCAATACATATAACATCAATCTGGCCTTTCTTATTTAAAATCTCACATAAGTCGTGGACAGTTTCCATCAATTGTGTTACAGTAGACAACCTGCTACGAAAACCATGCTGGTATTCATACAATAAATCATGATCTTCCAAAAATGATATTATGCTCTTAGAAAGTACATGCTCCATCACTTTACAACAAACGGAAGTCAGAGATATAGGACGATAATTATTTACACAAGTACTATTTCCACTCTTAAACATAGGAACAACCCTGGCCATTAGCCAATCATTTGGCAATTGACCCTTTCCAAGCGATTTTGAAAAAATGATAAACAAGTAATAAGACACCCATTCAGCATATCTTTTTAGAAACTCAGTAGGAATATTGTCTGTTCCATAAGACTTCCTGGGATCAAGATTAAGCAGTAGGTTCAATATGCCTTCCCTCGTTATTATCACGTCAGGCATTGAGTACGGACTGTAGCAAGGCTCAGCAGAGCCCACGTGGTGGTCGTCGACTGTAAAAACCGACTGGAAGTGCCGATTAAATTCGTTCGCGATCTTCAGTCTGTCTTCACACATTTCTCCTTCAATTTTAATATGGTCAATTTTATCATTTTTCTGATTAATGTATTGCCAAAACTTCCTAGGGGAGTTTTGCATAAACGCGGGCAGCGACACATTGAAAAACCTTTCTTTAGATTCGCGTACTTTGCGATATAACAACGCGCCTAATCCTTGAAGTCTTTGCTGGACATTATTCCTAGACCTGCGTATCCTGCTAATTTTCCGCTTGATGCGTATGATGTCCCGGTTAATCCACGGGTTGCTCCGTCTTACTCTCTTTTTGCGCATGGGGACATATGTGGCTATACATGTCAAGACCAAGTCGCGGAAGAAGACCCAAAGGTCCTCTACGCAAGTCGTTTGAGACATTCTCTCAAAAGCATCCAAGGAAGTCTCAAGGCGGTCCATAATGCTGACATCATCTGCTCGCGAAAACAATGATACTACCGCCGTTTCAAATCTTTTGACATGAACAGCGGGTGACACTTCTATGAGCACAGCCTTATGATCGGAAAGACCATCTACCACTTTAGCATCACAATCTGAAAGACTTTCATGAATAAAGGCTAAATCTAGAATTGAGGAAGAACTAGGGGTCACACGTGTAGGTTCATTAACTATTTGCCTAAGGTTATATTTCATCATAATTTGTAATAGTAGTTCACTACTCTCTACCTCCGTATGCCCAACACTATAGTCACTCCAACAAATATGAGGGAGGTTTAAGTCACCAAGAAGCAGTACACGCGACCTGTATTTGACGTGTTTGGCTAGAAAGTTGTCGACATCTTGTAAGAAGGAGGGCGGCGCTTGCGGACGTCTATAAATTACTCCTACTGTGTACGTTCTATCACCGTGATGAATCCTACAAAACAAAGTGTCTACTGGAAAATCATCCTGAATGAGTTCGCACCTGACATTATACCGTGTTATTACTGCGACGCCCCCTCCGCGAGTCGTTCTATCATGGCGATACATCTTGTACGATGGTTATATTGTGCAGGCGTTCATGGTGTCAGAATGCTCTGGAAAGGTTTTTGTTTTATCACTGAGTCAGGGTTTCACATGAGTCTTTTCGTTCTTCAGTAGAGCGATTCAAAAAATATGTGTGCTCAATTCTGTTCATTTTTCTGTATTTCTGTAGCTGTCTTTAAAATATGAATTAGTAAACTAATAATTATTTACAAAGAGATTATGCAAATTTCGAAAGGATAGGACCATTGTGGTGGAAGCTGGTCCACTACTTGCTTCCGCTAGTTAGTCCTGTGACACTAGGTAATGCTAGTCACACATGTACATGATCTGTTTTTTGAACACCTGTGACTACAATTGACAGCTGAAGGGTAAAATAATCCCCGCCATCTAATGTTTCTTTGTCATTTCAGGTCCTGCACCAGTCGGAACCATCCTTGCCAGCAGGAAAGTACACAAAGACTTGAGAGGTTTAACTTCCACTATGCCGAATGGACAGCTTGTACAGCGTCATGTGACATCAAGCACTGGAGAGACTCTACTCAAATTTAATTTCTGTTCTGTCGCAATCGCTCAACCTAAAAACCTCGGACACCATGTGCTGACTGATGCAAGAGAAGGGTCTCAGAAGTGTGGCATTTTTTCGGCTACATTCGGCGAGTCTGGAAACTTAGAACAACACGTGGTGATCCGCACAGGAGAAAACCCATTCAGGTGCAAGCTCTGTTCTGCCGCATTTACCAAGTCTGAGAATCTCAAGCTCCACATGATGACACACACAGGGGAGAAGCCGTACCAATGCATACTGTGTCCTGCTGCTTTTTCCCGGTCTGGAAGCCTGAAGAGGCACATGGCAATGCACGCTGGGGTGAACTGTGCTCCTCTGCGTTCAGTGAAGCTGGACATCTTAAACGTCACATGCTGATGCACACAGGAGAGAAGCCATTCAAATGTGAGCAGTGTCCTGCTGCTTTCAAGTGCCCTAGACACCTGAAAAGCCACACGCTTACGCACACAGGAGAGAAGCCATTCAAGTTTCAGCTTTGTTCTGCTTCATTTTATAAGTCACAGCATTTGAACTGGCACATGTTTGTCCACACGGGAGAGAAGCTGCACCAGTGTAAGTTCTGTCTTGCGCAATTTAATACACCTTCGAACCTAAAACACCACATAAGGACACATACGAACGAAAAGCCGTTCAAGTGCGAGCTCTGTTCTGCAGGGTTCAACAATTCTACAGCACTTAAGTATCACATGCAAGAACACACGGGAGAGAAGCCATATAAGTGTGAGCTCTGCCCAGCAGCATTTGTGTGCCTCAACAGACTCAAAAGACATAGTGTTTTACACACTGGAGAGAAGATGTACAAGTGTGAATTCTGCCCTGCTGAGTTCAGTGACGCCACAAGTCTGAGTGGTCACAGACGAAAACACACGGGCGAAAAGCCATTCAAGTGTGAGCACTGTTCCTCAGCATTTGCATGGCCCACACAGCTCAGGACTCACATGGTAGTGCACACTGGAGAGAAGCCCTTCGGGTGCAAGTTGTGTCCTGCACAGTTCAACCATTCTCGAAGCCTCAAGTGTCATGCCCAAAAGTGTCATGCAAACACAACATAGTGAGTGGTTCTACACAGGCATCCTGCATGTTGCCATCACCTGCATTTTGACATCCCATGTGCGCGGGCACTGCATTGAAAGAGGACAGTGTCTTCAGAAAGAAAGACCTTGCTCACCAGTGGCCCATGCCTGAACTTTTTCTCTATTTATGTTTGTTGTGCACATGTTAGTGGCCTGCTGTTTAGGCACCACATAACAGAGGGTGAGTGCACCGCAACAGAACATAGATCTTCACATGGTCTAACATAGTCGGACTTTGACCTTGAGAGTGGTTGTGAGATGTACATGCGTTACAGACACATTGTGAATCTCAAACACATCTGAAACTTCATTACTACAACACAAACAGCTTTATAGACACGGGGCTGAGGAAGGGGAAGAAATGGCAAAGGCAAGAGGGCCCATGGTGATGTTGCCCGTTGTACAAGTCTCCTTAGTCTTCCTCCAACCCACAAGTCAAATTTTTCTTTGAGTACGTATAGAAGGTATTGGTTGACTGCGGTATTAGAGAGGGTCAGTATGACGCAGTCAAAATAACAAGAAAATTAGAAAGTGCTATGAGCCCACCTCCTCTGAAGGAACTGTGGTTATCGTCGTGAAGTTATCCCTCTTGAAATTACACAGCAGCACGTTTGTCCATGTCTGTGCAGCACGTCTGCGACGAATGCACTGTGGTGTCATTCCAAGATAACTTCATGCCGATAACTATGGTTCCCTCCGAACAGGTGCTCCGTAGTGCTCACTCATTTTCCTGTTGTTTTGATTTTGTCATACTGACCCTCTCTAATACTGCAGCCAACCAAAATCTTCCATATGTACGGAAAGAAAAATTGAACTTTGGGCTGTAAACCCTGAATTCACAGATGTGAATCTTAACATGACTTGCAGCTGCCTTGGAAGAGCGTCAATGCATTTCAGAACCCCTGATCGGCTTGAAGCGTTCTTATGCAGCGAGCTTGACTACATGCTTGGTGAAAAATTTCAAGTCGGTGCTCAGGCTGCCTTGAACCTAACTTGGGTAACACTCTAGTACTCTAGCAGCTTCGGGAAGCTATATGACACTATGAATCTTGCCTTTGCTTGGCTTCACATGAGCTGATGTGTCATCAATTTGTGTACAGGGCCTTTGCACAAGTGTTGGTGCCAGACGACAGGTGTAACACTAACGTGTCCTGACACTAAATCTCGTGTTTGAATTCTGAAAAGCAAATTTTAAGTGCAAAATTGTACAAAAATCTCACTCCCAGATGCAGTTAAAAGCAGCAACATCACAATATGCCGCAGCAACCCAGGGTTCATGAAACGCTCAAATAGTGTTGGGTGAAGACAGATCTTGGCACAGACTTGCACAAGTGAAGATGTGGCTTCTTGTCGAGTCACCTGTGTGAATTTGGGGGTAAAACCAACCTGAAGTCGTCTAGTTCTATCTTTGCGGCAGTGGTCATGTCCCAGGAAGGAACACAATTGCTATGTTGCTGCAAATGTTTCACTATTTCTGAGTGAGAGGCAGACTTCCCATGTGAACGACGTGTTCCCCCAGGGCCTTCACTTAGACAGCACAATATCTAACCTTAACCTCTTGAAACTTAACCTTCTAAAGTCTCAACTTAACCCTTCTTAGCTCTTTCTAAAACCTAAAGGCATGTTGCTGTTAGCAATCACTAGAGCCTGGATTTACCCTTTACATGGTGAAAATCCTGGTGGAACCCTTTACATGATTTCCTACATGGATGATGAAAAAGCACTTAGTTGTGGTTTGTGACCAATCATAAGTATACTCTGAGGTGTTTGGGAAGCATTTTTTGCAAAAATCGGGGGTAAAACTTGGGTGGAAAACAGGAGCACCCAATTCGGGTGTAAAATTTCCGGAATGATATGATACAGGTAAAAGTCTGGTTTACTGGGCTTGGTACACATATAACAAATCTACAAACAAAACTGCTACGAGTGAGTAACCTGAAAGGTTCATTACCACCAGATCCACCTAAATCTAAATAGTCTTTCCTAAGCTACCACCTTGCTCCTCGAGCACCACCTTGAGGTGCATGTTATAAAGTTGTTTGACGATGTGCGTTGCTTAGGCCACGCGGAGCGGTACGTCTGAAAATGCAAGTATGGTGAGCTAGAATGAGTGGTGTTCTGAACGGCGACTGAAACCGGGTAATGACAACGGGCCTGCCGATAGGTGGCTTGGCTCGCTCGCTGCAGACCTTCTCGCGCCCCCGCGGCCGCGTGACCCCATGTGCACCTGAGAGCGCCTGGGAGTTCCCGCGATGGGTGATACGTCACGCTTCGCAGATATGATTACGACGAACGGACGAGTTGGAGTTTTGGAATGTTGTGGGCAGCGTCTCAATGCGGTCCAAGGAAAGGTCACCAGCTTATCTTCCGTTTTGGGACATTGTGGAAGGTTGCTAAAATTTTGGCTGCAGGATTTTTTTACATCCCATTATTGTACAACCCAACATAACTGCGCTTGACGCACGGTGCAATGATACACTGGTGCACTATGTATGAAGTCTTGGGCACGAAAGACTGACCATCGTGATACACGCTCAGAAGTCACAAAAATCCTTGCCATACTCATGCTGAAATATTTGTTTTAGCCTGTACTTGGTTTTCATCGACGCTACCGCAGAGAAGCCAAGTTCGCAAAGTACATATTGACAAAAAAAAAAAAAAGAACTATCATGACTTTAGCGCTCAGGAGCAGGTCCCCTACTACCAAAGCCGTCCAAATTTTGGAAGATGGCTTCAGCAGAACCAAAACGGGATCAAATCCGAGCCAATTCGCGAGCGCTGCTGAACCTGCAGTGACCCCCCTGGAGCTGGGGCTCACTATGTGTTAGAATGTGAGGTGCCCTTTTATGCTGGCATACCATGCAGACCCTGGGAAGTGACCCGGGTTCGAATCCCGGTGCAGGCTGGGCTATCTGAGGCTGGTTCACTATGAAGTCTGTCCAAGACCTCCCCCCCCGAGCAACATGTGCTGCCAGATGGGCAGGCAGATCACTCGGAAATAGCCACCACCTTTTATGCTACACGGACAGTATACCGTCCTAGAGTAGCTTGATGGGCTTGTTGGTACATGACTCAGAGAACAAGGAGCATTCAAAACAGGGATTGTGTTTTGTCCCTGTTTTGAATGCTCCTTGTTCTCCGAGTATACCGTCCTGTTGTGATTAGCATCCAGGGTTACCCCCGTAATATCAGGATCACTAATCTTTATCACTTCCAGAAATACGTCATCTCTCTCTGTTATGAGGTATCATGATACATGCCGAACGCCGCTGCTCTTTTCTTCATCTTGAGAAAAGTTTTGTGTGTCCGCTACCAACGAAGGTGTTCCATAATTTATAGTTTCTTTTTTTTTTTTTTTTTGAGATATTCGAGCACCAGTATTGTTCTCTGACTACCCTCTCTTTCACACGTTCCCGCTGGTGAATATTCGGGGAACATGGACACTGTAATGTTCATTTTATCGCAGTTTTTATTTTGTCGTTCTTACTTCCAACATTAGCGACGTTCTTCCATTGCTTGTTATTGAGTACTGGCATTCAACAAGCTATTTATATATGAATAAATTTCATTACCCTGATTTGATGTTGTGTACAATAAAACCAATGCGAGATGTGCCCACACAGGCTATACAGGCTAAAGCAAGTAGTGGGTTTCCAAAACCCACTTCCTTCAATTCAGACATGGAGTCTTGTTTCTTGAAAATAGTGAGTAATAAACAGGAGTTATGACGTGACTCCAAACACTAGTAGGCACATTATCGCCCAAGTTCTTTCCACTTGTACATACACCAGCTAAGGGGTTCAGGAAATGTCGGGTGGCTTAAGCGATAACAAGTGGAGGTGTTGCCGCATGCTTTGATGTATAATTTATGTCACATAAAATACATTGCGGTGTAGTATAGACTCTTTTAATCCGACGTCACTTTCGCAGACGGCATAGCCTTTCCCTCTGCTTGTGGCAGCCGTACTTTTGTGCATGGCGCGTGCACGCTACCAGCATTAACTGTGGTGCGAGCACGTGCGAACACAAAAGTATGGCGGACGGAATGAAGTCAGTGAAAAGGGTCTATATATGATCGCCGTATTTGATGAGGCAATCATCTGTAAAGCATTGCGCGATCCTATACGCGTTTGTCAGTCGGCCAGTGTCCGAAGTGACGAGGGTTTATCTGACTCCTGTCTAAACCGTCGAAAACTTTACCCGTGCAGTTAGTGTGCTTCCCCACTTATTTGGGCCACTTCCCGGCCTAATATAATGTGAAAGAATACGCATCATTACCCCTGAAGCACTGCGCAAAAGCCTGACCTGTGCTCTAACCTGTGAGTGATTGAGAGAAACGGTCTCTGAAACTGTGTGAATTGAGAAAATATAACATCCAACGATTTGTTGCTGCTGATTTCTCTATTGAAACAGTGCTGTCTCGGTCATACTGTGAGGTCTTGTAGTGGCTCCTCCTTTACTTTCGACATACAATCCTGGCATACATGTGCCTGGACGTGATCCGATAGCCAATTTGGAATGCGAGGAAACAAGCAGGGTTAGATTGCAGGGAATAGCCATTGTACTTTGTCTGACCAAATCTACCCGTGACACCCTCACTAAAAACGCTCCGATGTTTGGCGTCAGGTTGTGGATTCGATTCCGGCCGAGGAGCTTTTCGGCAGGGTACAAGTTGTACAAGTTGCTTATGCATTGCCAATGCTACTGGTAGGGTCCCTCGAAGCAGGGCTGAGCGAGAATACGGCAGTATGCACAGGCCTACCACTGTGACATTGCTTATGATCATTGTTGTCTCACGGCATAAAGCAACAAATTATCAATTGCAAGAGAGAGAACCTCATGCAGCAAGCAACGACCTTGTACTGAGCAAGAGCTCGTGACGCCCCCTCCATCGGCACTGTTCTGTTTCTGAGCCGGCGCGGTGCTAACCTCTGAATTTTATGGGAATGGCACGTGACTCGAAACAGTTAAGTACGTACCTCAGATCCGCACAAAAATCCTTCTGCAAGGCGCGCAGCAAGCGTCAGCTCATTCATGTAAACAATCGCACGTGGCCACGGCCTCGACCAAGCGCTCCCATGCATTGGATAGGCCGGTAATCACACCAGTAATTCTAGCTCACCATAATGCAAGTACCCATTCTCTTCCTGCGATGAGCTGACTCGATCGCGCGATTGTTTTCCCATTTAGTATCGTTCACTACTTACAGACGACAGTGGTTGCCCATGCGGCTGTTGGTGGCCCGTCTCCATAGCTACGGCCACTGATATCAAGTTCGTGATTGACTACGGCACTTGAAAACACAATCCTGATTGGCTGACGCTTAGTTGTTACATCACGTTGACGTCCAAGCATGCTTTCTGCCAGCTAGACAGCCTGCTTAGTGCCTCCTCTCCCTCCTTGGCTACGTGGACACATATATTCAGAATTCGTCTGCTACAGCGATTCGCCATTCAGCCAGATCAACTGCGCAGCTTCGCAAATTTCTGCCTATAGACTAGACGTAAAACGCGCTTTCTTGAAAATCAGTCTTGAGAAAAACACGGGACCGTTTTGCACGTTATTTTGTTTTCCCATTTAGTACGCGAGGATGTTCATTACTCGCTGACAACTGTGGCAACCCATACGCCTGACGGTAGCTTGTCTCCATGGCTGCGACACGATCCTCATTGGCTGACTCTTTGTAGTTACATCACGGCGGCGAATAAGGGGGCTTTCTTTCTCTAGGTCACTGATCTCTGTGTACAAAGGCTGGATAGCGCATGGGAGAGGGGCTCGTGGGGGAGAGGCACGCATTCGGGCCGCCATGTTGGGGGGCCCTCAAGCGCTGTGTGTGCCCATAGAAAACAATGGGAGGCGAAAGAGATTGTGAGTATTTATTGCGCTGCAAGCGTTGATCGTTGTTTGTCATCACACAATTTTGTAAGGTGCCAGTACACTGATCTATCTAGTGTTTCAGGGGTGTCCTGCCGTTCGATTCCTAATTACGTTATGTTTTTTATTCCGAAACTTAGACCGTCACTGCAGTGCAGAGCTGGGGATTGTGCTACAGCATGTTTCACAGCCAATATTTCAATAAGACACGATGTGAGGTTAACAACAACCATGTATAATCTCCCGCGTTCTGGACAAAAATTTTTCCAGAAAGAATGGTCCCGGGAAAGATATACAGTCAACCCTCGATTTATGAACCTTCGATTTATGAATCCCCTCGTTTTATGAACACGAGCACTGGGAACCAAACTTTTTCCATTCATTTTTCCCTCGTTTTATGAACCTCGATATTCGAATAATGAACGGAATTTCTGGGAACCAACTAGGAGTTGCCCAGCGTTTTTGCCCTCAATTTATGAACGGATCGTTCCGAGGTCAACAGAAACCTTCAAAGGGATAATTCCGTGGTCTTATGAATGACGCCTGAACGGACAAAACGTTTTCCAGGTATTGCACCCTCGGTACTTAACCCCTCGAAATCCGAACAACAAACGGGTTTTCCGGGGTCGCACAAGGTGCGACCAAGTGTTCCTGACCTCAGTTGATGAATAAGGTGGTCGATGTCACCCGGAGATTAATAAACGGAGGTTAAAAAACCCGGAGGAAATCCGAGACCAGTCCAGTGCGAATGTTGTGACATCTCTTATTTCCGAGATTGACACAGCCGAAGGCATGGTCCAAAGCAAAATTAAACAATTTAGTATTGCATAATAAACAGAGTGTGAATGCGCTAACGTCTGTTCTTTGTGAGATTGATACAGCAGAAGGCATGGTCAAATGCAAAATTACACAATATATGGCATTATAAACACAATCCCAACTCGGAAATACTGTTGCATTTGCTCGATAGTACTCAGTTAACTGTATTTTCGATTTATGAATCCCTCGATTTATGAACGATTTTTCGGGGAACCGAGGGTGTTCATAAATCGAGGGTTGACTGTACTCGCATGGCAGAAAGAGATCGTCCCGTAGAATCACAGCCGCTGTTTTAGATGCATTTAGTATGATTTATATCAAGCATCGCCACAGAAAGAGTCTTTTAGTGAACAACAGCGGTGTCTTCGACATAATGCCTCTCAAGTATATGGACAAATAATTACTTCACGCAATTAGATCACGCTCGTTAGAGCAGTTAATCAGGTAGTGATGTAAGCTTATTCAAGTTACTTAAAAAGTGGTAACACCTCCTTGAGACAACAGAAGACTTATCTCCTTTTGAAGCACAGCTCTCTTATTTTTGTTTGTTTCCTCCTTCATTTGTTCTGATTACTTGCAGGTGCAATTGTGCCAAATTGAATGTCCTTCTCGCGTACTCACATGCTTTTGCTGAATAGAACTGTAGCGTGAGGAAAGCTGCGTAGGGACGGGGGCCTACCATGCAGTGCTGACTTTGTCATGTTTATTATGTGGAGCACGTTAAAAAACAAAAATGCAGCTGCACATCTTAAACTCCAATCATTATCATCGTCATCTAAAAGGGAGCGTCGTAGCACCGCCGTGAGACCAGACACGGTTTCTCAACATCTTCTATGACACTTTCCGCAGTTAGCACAGTTTTTGTTTTGTTTTTTTCAGTGTGGAAGTCTCTCATAGCAACTAGAGTCACTAGTGACTCTAATAGCAACCACTTTGCAATAACTCTGACTCCCACCTTATATTTTAATGTGCGAGGGCTCTCTTGCGCTACACATGTATGGTCTGCAAACTGCAACAGGAAAAGTTGGAGCATGAAACAGTTGTGATTATCGCCCTGATGTACCCTGTCTGTGAAATGATATAAACTGAATCATGTCAAACGTGTTGTTTAGTGGAAGATTGCTTTCTTGGTTGTGCATTCTGTGTGACAAAGATGTAACACGATATGCTTTTGTAAAGAAGATAAGTGATATTATGCTCGATGAATAAAGAGAATATAATTTTTTCAAGTTCAACATTTATTTCTTGCACATATGCATTTCAAGATACAAAGAATGTGCAGGGAGGTCACAAAAGACTACGTTTATTGTTTCGTGATCTCCCAGCAATGACAATTTTATTTAACGGTTTTAAATTTTCGGTTTTCGGTCCAAGCAAACACTTGGCCGGTTTGGACTACGAGTAGGCGAATTAAATGACGTCGTGCGTTCTGAAGTCGTCATGGATACTTGACGAGGGTTACGGTTACGGTGCAATGTATGTCGATATACTATGGCTCCCTTTGTAACGTTTTATCGTTCGCGCACATATACTTACAGGTACATGTGACCGGTTGTGGCTCTCTACCAAAGTGTCGTAGTGTTCGTTTTAATTGCATCCGCTCAAACTCTCCTCAACTAAGCAGCGACCCAAGGGGGGGGGGGGGGTGCGTAACGGCTTCTCTATCGGCATAATGTCGCGCAACGCGTCCCTTGTTTGAGAGCAGCCAAGTTGAATACATTTACGTATCCGCGAGGCAAGCGCGTGCGAAGTGGTGCCCCTTTTGGGAACAGGACACGAAGAAAAGAAAACGGAGCCGTCGAGCGCGTTTGTGAGTGAAGATGTTGTTCGATTTGCGTCGTACTCGTGCGGTAGTGCTTGCTGGCTAGGACGCAGCAACCGGCATTGGGATGGGATGCGATCGAACCAATCCAGCAAGAAAGTACTTTACGTATGACGTCACAACAAGCAAGTCCATCTGTATCATGCGCTTCAAGAAAGGAGAAAGCCTATTTGAAGAGACAGTCACCTACAGGAACCAGGAGCTACCAATTTCACAGCTGCCTATTAATATCAAATACCATGTATGCGGAATAAACGGAATCAATATGTTCACCAGAAGCAGAACCGGTTAAAACCGGTATGAACCGTTATTTTTTTGCTCCGGAGCAGAACCGGTACCGAACCGTTTATGGTAGAACCGGAACGAAAAACGTTTCGGTTCGACACCCTGCTCGCAGGTGCACATCGAACAGAAATCTTCGCAAGAGATGCCGTGGATGAATGCATAAACGACGACAGCTACAGTGTGACGAGCCTACGAGCCCGCCGCTGGAGCCCGCTCGCATTTGAACAATACAGTCACAACATCAACAGCGTTAGTTACGCATTTACATTCAATAAATCGTGGACGTCAAAATAGAAAATTCCGTTGCAGATTTTAACATTAAAGTCGTGAATTCACTATTCTTTTTATCTGACGAAGTACGTTCGCAGGTGCACATCGAACAGAAATCTTCGCAAGAGATGCCGTGGATGAATGCATAAACGACGACAGCGACAGTGTGACGAGCCTACGAGCCCGCCGCTGGACTTGGCCTTCAGGAGAGGAAAATCAGTTGCGCTGCGCATGCGCTAGAAGGGATGTCACGTGTCTCTCTTTGCTGCCGCCGTGCCGTCTGCTCGCTTCGCGTGCGCATGCGCTAGCACGCAGCGGTTTGTTTGCTTGAGGATGAGATTTGTGTTTGTGGTTTGTGGTAGCGGTGAAGCAACTTTGCCAAATATTCCGTTCAAGTTCCTCGCTGGATGTCCCGCTCGTCTGTCGATGTTCAACAGGTGAGGGAACGTTTCAGCAACGCCTGCGAGTTTCATGCTCCCGGTTCAAAAGGTGAGGGCGTCTGTACAAAATTGTAAAATGGGCCGCTCTGTTACTACAGATGCAGCAAGTGCCAGTCCACTTTTTCTCAGCTGCACCTTCTCAGTCCAGGCAGCAACAGCACCAGGTGAATGTAGGTACACAACTTCCAAGTGAAAGACGCACGAGTGCAATTCTGAAGCTGGTAAGTACGTCTCATGCTACACACCATTCGCGTTCAGCGCTCTTATTTTGCATGTGTTGTAGCAAGTAATTCAGTGGCATAAACTGGCAGACTGGTGCGTAATGTACACCCATATTGCCAAGTTGCACTAATTCTGGTGACGTGTTCGTGAAATCTGTGTAATCGGACTGTCTAATTGTCACCTGGTCGCGGTATATGAGTACAAAATATCGTGGTTTCGGCAGTTATCAGTAATCTTTCGTTGTGCTTAATGGTTCCTATTACTTTGTATTTGTGTTTCTACTGAGAATTATCATACTGTATTCTTAACTGGAGCAACAAAATTACCAAACACATGAGGATTGTGTTGAAACTGAGGACATTGCTTATTTTTACTGATTTCAGATTTTCAGGCATGGAGAGAAGAAATGCAGGATGCAGCCAAGAGTCATTTTACTAAAGGCACAGGGGTAAAAAGATTGAAAGATGGAGGTTTAAAGTGTTGTTATATTTGTAACTGATCGGGTGCTTTTACAGAGAAGAACGTCAAAGGAAAACGGTCCATAAAATCATAAGGTTCCGTCAGGCATGGGGCAACCTGCATTGATGATTCGTCTGCATTGTTCCAGACTGGCAAGGTTCCAGGACACAACGGGACATTCCTAAGGGGCCCCCTACCATCTCGCTCATGATCAGAGCTGACAATTAAGGCATAATGGTTTCAAATTTCCAAAGATTCTCTAAGAAGTAGCATGCATTTCAGAATTTGTATGAGTACAACACAACAGCGTGTACAGCCCGAGACAAAAGTTCACGGCACTACGCCTTTCTTCATCGGAGCGGTCCCCTGCCAGCTACCAGCAAAAGATCGAATAAGAAACGGGTCTATCTCTCAGTATGTGCGTCCGCTCTTGTTTGATGCTAGGGTGTCACTCCAATGGAGAAATGTGACACCATGGTGGTCCGTAAAGATTTGTACCAAGCTGCACATCGTACAACCCCGACAACTAACAAACACTGCTCGGTAAGGTCAGTGTTCCAATTTGAGATTTTGCTGCCTATTTCTTCCCAAAAGGCTGCTCTTGCTTGTGAACTCCGGTGTACCAAGACAAGTTCAGAACAAATAAGTTATAGTTAGACTTTGAAGGCAGTAGTCAACATAAATAAGTTTTACCTCTGAGATGATTGCCCATTCAAGGCAACAACAAACTCGTAGGTTCACCACATCATCTAAACTTCCTCGGCCTGTTACAGCTTGTTTCTGTCCACAAGGAGTGGTGACATGAACTATCATTCATCGAGCATTTGTCAGGAGGTTGTTAGGGGAATCAGTCAGACAGATGTGCTTCAGATGTTTTTTTTTTTGTTTTTTTTTTCAGTTTTCAGGTTTTTATTGTTATTCCATGACAGTATACACTGATACTGATAGTGGGCAAGCCCTGTTGAACAGTCCAAGACACAGTCAGTGCAAATGTCTACACAATTTGAGGGGAACAGAAATACCAAGAACACATGACAAGTATTAGAAACAAATAGCAAATGAAAAAAAGAGAAATGCAAATCATCAAAAAGTAATTGCATGTCACCCTACGTATCAGCAGAAAAGTCCTGTTTGATGGTGTTTTTGAAGGATGCCAGATTATTGTTGGGACGAATGCGTACACCAGTGTTTCTCAAACTGTGGGTCATGAGCTGTTGAAAGATTCATTGTTTCATGCCCAACCAGAGGGTAAAGCTCAATTCATGTTCAAAGCATTAATGGACTGTCATGTGTTGTCAAATGACAGTGTTGCATTCATGAGTAAATGATGTAGATGTGAAGGTCCTTAAACATGAATTCAACAGAAATCCTCTGGCTGGGTGTATTTCCTGCTGCTTGGCACACTCTTGGAATCTGGTTGAAAACTGCCCTGCTACTATGGCTTTCTTCACACCATCTGTGCATCAATATTCAAACAGATTGGGACAAAAGTTTATGGAGGACCAGGGTGTTGCATTTCTCCATGGGAGTGACACTCTAGCAGCAAACAGGAGTGGCCACACACACTGAGAGGTGGACAGAACAGCCAGTCACCTGTTTCTTATTCGATATCTTCCTGCTAGCCAGCAGGGGGCCGCTCCGATGAGGTGCAAGGCAACAGGCTCATTGATATAGTGTCCAGCTGGAATTTGTGGTATTTTGGAACGATGTATTGCTAACGAGACCAGTAAAAATATCCAAAACTGGACCTGGACTGCGTGTTTGGCTCACTGAGGTTACCGAAGAGCTACGTTTCCTTGAGGTGTGAAACAAAGCTTGATAAAATGAATCAACCAAGTTGTGTGATCTAACTGGCCAATACTGAGTAGATTTACAATATAGATTTGCAATATCTTGAGGACTTTTGCTCTCTTGTAACAAATGCTAAATAAATGCAATCAAGCATACATTGGAACTCATTTGCTGAGGCAAGACACATGAACATACAAACATATGTGATTGTGCTAGTTATTTTCACGCACATAGTATGAGCTTCTGAATTCCCAGTAGCTGTGTGAACACATAGCTGCTTTCACATAGCTGCACCCTATTTAACTCCTTGCATCTTTGTTGAGACAAAGCGGAGTTGTTTGGCATTTTTGTTCCGCAGTATCACAGCAGGTTTAGCACTGCATAGCCAAGATCGTACCTTTACTAGTGCATCTGGGAGGTCCCCATAGAACCCCCATAATATTTTCTGGCTACCGCACGGATAGCCAACACTACCGTGAGACAAAGTAGAAGCCAACCTGAATATACAAGGCGTAATGATGTGCATGAAGAATTTTAAAATGATTGAGCATTGTATGCGAATTACATTATCAAAATGTTGATGAGAGTCATGTACCCCAGCCACCATATTTTTGATGATAACGAAAGACGGCAATTGAGCTGGTGTGATGCCAATATATTTTTATATAGTCATGAAGAGTTTGCTGATGGATGTTGGAAGGGTGTACATTTCCTTAGATAAATCATTCACAAGAATACACACAGCGGCTTTGAGCTCACCAAGGTTTTATGCAATGCCAACTGATGTTAGTATTTTCATGGTAAAAAGCATCTGTTGCAGCTGAAGAAAACAATACCATCAGTCAGGGGCAGTTGTCTCGTTATATTGCAAGAGAGTACTCAGTACTGGAGAGATATAAACACACGGAATAAAACAAACTGCCTAGTGCAGTGAGTGGAAAGTTTATTCCACTTCTTATTGGCAGAATATTAACACAATTTTTTCTACAAGATTTCTCAGGTCAGAGCACTTTACAGGATATACAAATTGCCAATTATGTGTGTTATGTGTATGTATATCACCACACTTAAATGTATTTACCTGCTGTAATATACCCCACACCAAGCTAAAAATGGGGCATATTGTCTTCAGTTGAAAAGTCAATGCAGGAGAGCATGCATGGCTGTAAAGTGTTTCACCTGAACCATTACCCAAAATGTATGAAGTGGCAGTACACAACTATCACATAGAATGACCCATCTGTGGTGCTATGTGTAGAATCTATGCACACTTTTCTTTTGATGTTAACATTGCCTTGAGTTTGAGGGAAAGCACAGGACGAACACGGGACGAGACGAACACAAACACACGAACCAGCAAAGAAGCTTTAATACACGAAGTGAAGGAGAGACGGGTAAAAAGAAAGTGTACACTTCGGCATTAACATCAAGTCAACACCAGCTAGCTTTCCTGCTCCTCCTGTGTTCATCACACTTTTGTTGGTGCCCAAATGCCTTAACAGCTGTTTTTGCATGCCGGTCATGAGAACTAGCAAGAAATCCTCATCTTGCAACAAGTCAGTATTTCCTCGTTGAAAGACAGTAGGATCATCCTTCTTGCCTTTGTGTGTGAGGGAAAGCACTGGACTGTTTGTTTGGGCTCTGATAGAACTGACCAACAAGGCAACACTGGTTTGGTTGTCGTCGTGTTTCCTCTCACTGTAACATATATTATAGTCCCTCATGGTGATGTACAGGTACTGCCTTGTAGTGAGGTGAATTGGATCCTTTGAAACGTGCCATCCAGCACACCCCGAATACTGAGCTGCATAGTACGCTGAGTGCAATGCCGTCACGTAGTTTCCCTAACATAAACAAATAGTTTCTGGAAGGTAAAAAAGGACATTCCAGTACAACATAGTGTTTTACAAGTGCCTGTACGCCCGCAGCACATCGTTGACATCGCGGCTTCTCCCGTACCTGTTTTTTTTTCTTTTTTTAAGGAGTAGCAAGCTGGCACTTGCCTGGCTGACATCTCCTTTTGTGTGAATAAACATATACCCCCCTGCACGGGCTGCCTCTATTACATCTTCCTCTGTTTTTGTAAGTGGGGTGTAGGACAGCCCCAAAATCATGTGCATAATAGGAAGCTTGGAAGACAAATGAGACCTTGCCAGTTTGGAACATTGCAGACATATCAGCAAGGCAGGTGTCCCCACGCCTGACGGAACATTGTGATTTGATGGACCTTTTCCTTTGATGTGTCCTCTCTATAAAAGCATCCAATCAGTTACAAATATAATAACACTTTAAACCTCCATCTTTCAATCGTTTTACCCATGTGCCTTTAGTAAAATGACTCTTGGCTGCATCCTGCATTTCTTCTCTCTATGGCTGAAAATCTGAAATCAGTAAAAATAAGCAATGTCCTCAGTTTCAACACAATCCTCATGTGTTTGGTAATTTTGTTGCTCCAGTTAAGAATAGAATGATAATTCTGAGTAAAAACACAAATACAAAATAATAGGAATCATTAAGCACAACGGATTACTGATAATTGCCGAAACCACGATATTTCTTACTCATATACCGACTTCGGTGTTAAGATGGAACAGGTGACAATTAGAGGGTCCGATTACACAGATTTTACGAACACGTCACCAGAATTAGTCCAACTTGGCACTATGGGTGTACATTACGCACCAGTCTACCGGTTTATGCCACTGAATCATTTGCTACAACACATGCAAAACAAGAGCGTTGAACGCGAATGGTGTGTAGCATGAGACGTACTTACCAGCTTCAGAATTGCACTCGTGTGTCTTGGAAGTTATGTACATACACCTGGTACTGCTGCTGCCTGAACTGAGAGGGTGCAGCTGAGAAAAAGTGGACTGGCACTTGTTGCATCTTTAGTAACAGAGCGGCCCATTTTACAATTTTACAATACAAAGTTGCTTCACCGCTACCACAGACCACAAATCTCATCCTCAAGCAAACAAACCGCTGTGTGCTAGCGCAGGCGAAGCGAGCAGACGGCACGGCGGAGGCAAAGAGAGACACGTGACATCACTTCTAGCGCATGCGCAGCGCAACTGATTTTCCTCTCCCGAAGGCCAAGTGCCGCTGGAGCCACTTGGCCTTCGGGAGAGGAAAATGAGTTGCGCTGCGCATGCGCTAGAAGTGATGTCACGTGTCTTCCTTTGCCGCCGCCTTGCCGTCTGCTCGCTTCCCTTACGCATGTGCTAGCAGACAGCGGTTTGTTTGCTTGAGTAGCTTGAGCATGGCTTGAGGATGAGATTTGTGGTAGTGGTGAAGCAGCTTTGCCAAATATTCCGTTCAAGTTCCTCGCTGGATGTCCGGCTCGTCCGTCGATGTTCAACAGGTGAGGGAACGTTTCAGCAACGCCTGCGAATTTCGTGATCGTGGCTCAAAAGGTGAGGGCGTCTGTACAAAATTGTAAAATGGGCCGCTCTGTTACTACAGATGCAACAAGTGCCTGTCCACTTTTTCTCAGCTGCACCTTCTCAGTCCAGGCAGCAGCAGCAGCACCAGGTGAATGTAGGTACACAACTTCCAAGTGAATTGCAATTCTGAAGCCGGTAAGTACGTCTCATGCTCTGTTACACTAGTACACACATACCATTCGCGTTCAACGCCGTTATTTTGCATGTGTTGTAGCAAATGATTCAGTGGCATAAACCGGCAGACTGGTGCGTAATGTACGCCCATAGTGTCGAGTTGGACTAATTCGAGTGGCGTGTTCGTACAGTCTGTGCAATCGGACTGTCTAATCACCACCTGTTCTATCTTAACACCTAAGTCGGTATACGAGGAAGAAATATCGTGGTTTCGACAATTATCAGTAATCTTTCGTTGTGCTTAATGATTCCTATTATTTTATACTTGTGTTTTTACTCAGGATTCTAATACTGTATTCTTAACTGGAGCAACAAAATTACAAAACACATGAGGATTGTGTTGAAACTGAGGACATTGCTTATTTTTACTGATTTCAGATTTTCAGGCATGGGGAGAAGAAATGCAGGATGCAACCACCCTCATGGTGGTGTACAAGTATTGCCTTGTAGTGAGGTGAATTGGATCCTTTGAAACGTGCCATCCAGCACACCCCGAATACTGAGCTGCAGTGCAATGCCGTCATGTAGTTTCCCTAACATAAACAAATAGTTTCTTGAAGGTAAAAAAAGGACATTCCAGTACAACATAGTGTTTTACAAGTGCCTGCACGGGCCGCCTCTATTGCATCTTCGTCTGTTTTTGTCAGTGGGGTGTGGGACAGCCCAAAATCATGTGCATAATAGGAAGCTTGGAAGACAAACGAGACCTTGCCAGTTTGGAACATTGCACACATATCAGCAAGGCAGGTGTCCCCACGCTTGACGGAACCTTGTGATTTGACGGACCTTTTCCTTTGATGTGTCCTCTCTATAAAAGCACCTGATCAGTTACAAATATAATAACACTTTAAACCAGAGAGTCGAACCGAACCCGAACCGAAAACCGTTATTTTTGGCCGAACCGGAACTGAACCGAACCGAAAGAGTCGACGCCATCTTGGAGCTGAACCGGAACTAAACCGGTAAAGAAATACCGGTTTCCGGTTCAAATAACGGTTCACACGGAATTAAGTGCGAAACTTTGGATGTTGTGCATCAACACAAAAACTATTTTTCGTATTTTTTCTTCATTTATTAGCTCCGTAGACATCCTCTTGCTTGCCGAAACAGTTGGGCCCTCCCAACAATGATTTGGATCTTCTCGAGTCACGAAATAGCAACAGATAGTAACTTAAAACTGCTAGGACTACTAACGTCTATGACATACAATATATATATATGCTTATATATATATATAAGCATTAGGGATCAACAAGAAATGAGGGACAGTTTTGGGTAGTAGTCAATAAGTGACATATTATAATAATATACTAATCAGAGTCAGCTATACACAGGGTGTCCACCCTAGCAGCAGAAATGATCGCTGGTACATAGCACCGTCAATGGGAAACTGACACTCTCCTATGACGTTTGCGTCAGAAGCAGGCACTGCACTTCAGGATCAGTCCGTTTGTAACACAAACCTGTCAGTTTTTCTTTGACAGCGCTATGTCTTCGAAATCATCTCTACCGTTATCGCAGGCATCCTGATAAATGCGAATAGCGGACCAACCGACGTATATGTCGTCATGGGGTAACTTCGCCAATAATCGTGGCGGTTACCGTGGTACAGGGAGCATCTCAATGAAGTCTACTGAGGGACGCTCGCATATTTTCTGTGGTAGGTAGTCCTCTGGGACTACCCAAATCCCAGAGCAAGAGGGTTAGCACGCCCCTCCCTCTCCTGTGCCACCATCATCTCTCCCCTCCCTCTTTCACCCTCCCCCTTCTTCCTTCCCTGGGTGCACCGAGCCGCCACTTCAGAGTAGGCTGACCGCACCTTCCCCCTACATCACGCCCTCCCCCGTATATGTCGTCGGCTGTGCACCTTCAAATATTCTCCCCTTCGTCTTTCTTTTTCTTCTTCCGTTCTCTTGTACGTAGCCCATTGCGAAAGCAAACTACCTGAGCTCAGCTCTAGCACGTATTCGTGTGTACAACGCTGCAGCATAATTCCCAACGTGTGCGCGTGTGAACTTACATAAGCCCCTTATACGCTAGCCACACTGCAAACTTAATAAAACGGAATGCCGGTAAGTCCACCTCCTCACCAACTATCATCTTGTTTGGCGTCGTTCTCTCCTGGCTTGTTGAAAGCAGGGGCGCGTTGAAAAAACGGTGTCATTCGGGATGATGGTTGGTCAGGAGGTGAAGTTACCGTCATTTCGTTTATTTAGTTTGCCCGGGCGTGCCTAGGGGACTAGAAAGTAAAGCACCGGCCACACTCATGCTGGTCAAAATGGAAAGAACATGCCAAGTTGGCTTTCTTTGTGGATTTAAAATAAAAGGAGCAAAAACGACCATACTGACACAGTATCTAAAAATCGCCAGTGGGTCTAAAATGAGTCGAACTGTCTGTTTGCACTTGCTTTGTCTTTGTTCCACAGACACTTCACTATAACGCCGAGCACGTCGGCGGTCAATGCTGACACAATAACGTGCCCTTTAGTACACGTAATGTCCCAGAGCTCACGATCGCACCATTCCAATCCAATTACATACCATGAAGCGTCGTTATCTGATTAACGTGTAATCGCGGTTCTGACTGGTAACGAATAATTTCAATTACTTAAATGACTTAGGCCAAGGTAGGAGGCTTGGTTGACTGTTATTCCTGGTGAGATTCTCCGAAAAATCCGGTGGGTGAGTTAACCTCTGCGACCTGATCGAGCTACGTGTGGGGAAAGTCAACCCAAATGAGTAATTCATGGCTATGCTCCTCTTGTAACCGCTACCGTCTTTCATATCGCACAAACTCTTTCAAAATCCTGAACAACTACTGACGCTTTCCTGCCCACTTCAAGCACCGTAACACACACACGGAAGCTTGTTTTAACCTGCCTGTTGTGCTTCATTCGCACCCGTCGCCCCTGAACCGGTTCGGGAACCGAACCGTTTGGAAAGAACCGGTTTGAACCATTATAATTGCTTTCTGGAGCTGAACCGGAACCGAACCCTTATCGCCGAACCTAAACCCGAACCGGACCGTTAAACGTTTCGGTTCGACTCTCTGCTTTAAACCTCCATCTTTCAATCTTTTTACCCCTGTGCCTTTAGTAAAATGACTCTTGGCTGCATCCTGCATTTCTTCTCTCCATGCCTGAAAATCTGAAATCAGTAAAAATAAGCAATGTCCTCAGTTTCAACACAATCCTCATGTGTTTCGTAATTTTGTTGCTCCAGTTAAGAATACAGTATGATAATTCTGAATAAAAACACAAATACAAAATAATAGGAAACATTAAGCACAACGAAAGATCACTGATAACTGCCGAAACCACGATATTTCTTACTCATATACCGACTTCGGTGTTAAGATAACCGGTGACAATTAGACAGTCCGATTACACAGATTTCACGAACACGTCCCCAGAATTCGTCCAACTTGGCACTATGGGTGTACATTACGCACCAGTCTGCCGGTTTATGCCACTGAATCATTTGCTACAACACATGCAAAATAAGAGCGTTGAACGCGAATGGTGTGTAGCATGAGACGTACTTACCAGCTTCAGCATTGCACTCGTGCGTCTTAATTCACTTGGAAGTTATGTACATACACCTGGTACTGCTGCTGCATGAACTGAGAGGGTGCAGCTGAGAAAAAGTGGACTGGCACTTGTTGCATCTGTAGTAACAGAGCGGCCCATTGAACAATTTTGTACAGACGCCCTTACCTTTTCAACCGACCATGAAACTCGCAGGCGTTGCTGAAACGTCCCCTCACCTGTTGAACATCGACGGACGAGCGGGACATCCAGCGAGGAACTTGAACGGAATATTTGACAAAGTTGCTTCACCGCTACCACAAACCACAAATCTCATTCTCAAGCAAACAAACCGCTGTCTGCTAGCGCATGCGCACGCGAAGCGAGCAGACGGCACGGCGGCGGCAAAGAGAGACACGTGACATCACTTCTAGCGCATGCGCAGCGCAACTGATTTTCCTCTCCCGAAGGCCAAGTGCTGGAGCCCGCTCGCATTTGAACAATACAGTCACAACATCAACAGCGTTAGTTACGCATTTACATTCAATAAATCGTGGACGTCAAAATAGAAAATTCCGTTAAAGTTTGTAACATTAAGGTCGTGAATTCAGTATTCTTTTTACGTGACGAAGTACGTTCGCAGGTGCACATCAAACAGAAATCTTCGCAAGAGATGCCGTGGATGAATGCATAAACGACGACAACGACAGTGTGACGAGCCTACGAGTACGAGCCCGCCACTGGAGCCCGCTCGCATTTGAACAATACAGTCACAACATCAACAGCGTTAGTTACGCATTTACATTCAATAAATCGTGGATGTCAAAATAAAAATAGAAAATTTCGTTAAAGATTTTAACATTAAAGTCGTGAATTCACTATTCTTTTCACCTGACGAACTACGTTCGCAGGTGCACATCGAACAGAAATCTTCGCAAGAGATGCCGTGGATGAATGCATAAACGACGACAACGACAGTGGTTGCGTTCGTTTATTCGACTCGAACAACTCGAGAGCCGAGAGAGTAGACTCTTGGTGGGCGAAAATGCCGCGGCGCGGCTCTCATGACGTCGCCCACGTGACACTAACTTCCGTTCTAAAATTCGAGGATTCAACACTAGAGGTGCTCTAGAGTCGACTCGCAGCGACTCTCCTTTCGAGGTGGGTCGCTAGAGTCGATGACGTACAATGGCTCTCATACGTCACGACTCCGACTCGCGGGTCGCGCGAGTTTAATAAACGAACACACCCAGTGTGACGAGCCTACGAGCCCGCTCGCATTTGAACAATACAGTCACAACATCAACAGCGTTAGTTACGCATTTACATTCAATAAATCGTGGACGTCAAAATAGAAAATTTCGTTAAAGATTTCAACATTAAAGTCGTGAATTCACTATTCTTTTTACCTGACGAACTACGATCCCAGGTGCACATCAAACAGAAATCTTCACAAGAGATGCCGTGGATGAATGCATAAACGACGACAACGACAGTGTGACGAGCCTACGAGCCCGCCACTGGAGCCCGCTCGCATTTGAACAATACAGTCACAACATCAACAGCGTTAGTTACGCATTTACATTCAATAAATCGTGGACGTCAAAATAGAAAATTCCGTTGAAGTTTGTAACATTAAAGTCGTGAATTCACTATTCTTTTTACCTGACGAACTACGTTCCCAGGTGCACATCAAACAGAAATCTTCGCAAGAGATGCCGTGGATGAATGCATAAA
The DNA here is from genome assembly GCF_037126465.1 of Ornithodoros turicata. NCBI lineage: Eukaryota > Metazoa > Arthropoda > Arachnida > Ixodida > Argasidae > Ornithodoros > Ornithodoros turicata. The sequence continues at coordinate 166,537 of NW_026999328.1, read as the reverse complement.
CGACGACAACGACAGTGTGACGAGCCTACGAGCCCGCCACTGGAGCCCGCTCGCATTTGAACAATACAGTCACAACATCAACAGCGTTAGTTACGCATTTACATTCAATAAATCGTGGACGTCAAAATAGAAAATTTCGTTAAAGATTTTAACATTGAAGTCGTGAATTCACTATTCTTTTTACCTGACGAACTACGTTCGCAGGTGCATATCGAACAGAAATCTTCACAAGAGATGCCGTGGATGAATGCATAAACGACGACAACGACAGTGTGACGAGCCTACGAGCCCGCCACTGGAGCCCGCTCGCATTTGAACAATACAGTCACAACATCAACGGCGTTAGTTACGCATTTACATTCAATAAATCGTGGACGTCAAAATAGAAAATTTCGTTAAAGATTTTAACATTAAAGTCGTGAATTCACTATTCTTTTTACCTGACGAAGTACGTTCGCAGGTGCGCATCAAACAGAAATCTTCGCAAGAGATCCCGTGGATGACTATTCGCAGAATTCTCGGTCACCCTTTCGTCGGCACGCTCCACCGCTATACCGAACTGCCTTGCGGGAAGCGACCTTACAGGACATGAATACAATGAGAAATTGCGTTATGCCAATTAACAGCAAAATTGAATAAGAATTTTAAGATGTCATCGTCTAAGAAGTAAGAACACCATGTAAAGAACCCCTGGAAACAAGAATTGCAGTAGCAGAATGTATATCTAATGCACCCAGGTCAAATGAATTTTAATGCATTGCGTCTATGGGGATTTCGTCGATTTTTGCACAGGGCCCATTTTTAGACTCCAATTTTTCGACAAAGAAAGTAAAATTTTTGAAATGTCATCGCTTATTTTGAATCAGTACATCCTACAGGCCACATATCAACCACCGCACGGTGTGTGAGTGTTAACCCTGATGCACCCTGGGCCTTTAAAGATGCGACCCAGACAAGACTCCGTTCTTAGGCGTCCCACGCACTAAGTTCTAGTATTAGCGTAATACGCATGCGTCTAAGCTCGAAAAGGAGCTCGAAAGGCGAAGGGCTTTCCTTCCGGATACCCAAAGGGCACCCCCGGGGTGCAACCGGGGAACGAGACCCGGGTCTGATACTCTGGGATATTAATGAATAATATACAGACTAAATAATTAGATGATGACATCTCTGATATTAATTTAATATCAAGTGTTATTATCAATCAAAGTTGATCAAAATGTCATTTTGGCGTCTGGGACGGCCGTCTGGACGAGGATTTGAGCAAACGCGCCGACCGTGGGTGCAACAGGGGAACGAGACCCGGGTCCGATACTCTGGGATATTAATTAATAATATACATACTAAATAATTAGATGATGACATCTCTGATATCCATTTTATATCAAGCGTTATTATCAGTCAAAGTTGATCAAAATGTCATTTTGGCGTCTTGGTTGGCCGTGTAGACGAAGATTTGAGTAAACGCGCCGACCGTGGGTGCAACAGGGGAACGAGACCCGGGTCCGATACTCTGGGATATTAATTAATATTATATACACTAAATAATTAGATGATGACATCTCTGATATCCATTTTATATCAAGTGTTATTATCAGTCAAAGTTGATCAAAATGTCATTTTGGCGTCTTGGTCGGCCGTGTGGACGAAGATTTGAGCAAACGCGCCGACCGTGGGTGCAACAGGGGAACGAGACCCGGGTCCGATACTCTGGGATATTAATTAATAATATACAGACTAAATAATTAGATGATGACATCTCTGATATCCATTTTATATCAAGTGTTATTATCAGTCAAAGTTGATCAAAATGTCATTTTGGCGTCTTGGTCGGCCGTGTGGACGAAGATTTGAGCAAACGCGCCGACCGTGGGTGCAACAGGGGAACGAGACCCGGGTCCGATACTCTGGGATATTAATTAATAATATACAGACTAAATAATTAGATGATGACATCTCTGATATCAATTTTATATCAAGTGTTATTATCAATCAAAGTTGATCAAAATGTCATTTTGGCGTCTGGGACGGCCGTCTGGACGAAGATTTGAGCAAAGGCGCCGACCGTGGGTGCAACAGGAGAACGAGACCCGGGTCTGATACTCTGGGATATTAATTAATAATATACAGACTAAATATTAGATCATGACATCTTTGATATCAATTTTATATCAAGTGTTATTATCAATCAAAGTTGATCAAAATGTCATTTTGGCGTCTGGGACGGCCGTCTGGACGAAGATTTGAGCAAAGGCGCCGACCGTGGGTGCAACAGGAGAACGAGACCCGGGTCTGATACTCTGGGATATTAATTAATAATATACAGACTAAATATTAGATCATGACATCTTTGATATCAATTTTATATCAAGTGTTATTATCAATCAAAGTTGATCAAAATGTCATTTTGGCGTCTGGGACGGCCGTCTGGACGAAGATTTGAGCAAAGGCGCCGACCGTGGGTGCAACAGGAGAACGAGACCCGGGTCTGATACTCTGGGATATTAATTAATAATATACAGACTAAATATTAGATCATGACATCTTTGATATCAATTTTATATCAAGTGTTATTATCAATCAAAGTTGATCAAAATGTCATTTTGGCGTCTGGGACGGCCGTCTGGACGAAGATTTGAGCAAAGGCGCCGACCGTGGGTGCAACAGGAGAACGAGACCCGGGTCTGATACTCTGGGATATTAATTAATAATATACAGACTAAATATTAGATCATGACATCTTTGATATCAATTTTATATCAAGTGTTATTATCAATCAAAGTTGATCAAAATGTCATTTTGGCGTCTGGGACGGCCGTCTGGACGAAGATTTGAGCAAAGGCGCCGACCGTGGGTGCAACAGGAGAACGAGACCCGGGTCTGATACTCTGGGATATTAATTAATAATATACAGACTAAATATTAGATCATGACATCTTTGATATCAATTTTATATCAAGTGTTATTATCAATCAAAGTTGATCAAAATGTCATTTTGGCGTCTGGGACGGCCGTCTGGACGAAGATTTGAGCAAAGGCGCCGACCGTGGGTGCAACAGGAGAACGAGACCCGGGTCTGATACTCTGGGATATTAATTAATAATATACAGACTAAATATTAGATCATGACATCTTTGATATCAATTTTATATCAAGTGTTATTATCAATCAAAGTTGATCAAAATGTCATTTTGGCGTCTGGGACGGCCGTCTGGACGAAGATTTGAGCAAAGGCGCCGACCGTGGGTGCAACAGGAGAACGAGACCCGGGTCTGATACTCTGGGATATTAATTAATAATATACAGACTAAATATTAGATCATGACATCTTTGATATCAATTTTATATCAAGTGTTATTATCAATCAAAGTTGATCAAAATGTCATTTTGGCGTCTGGGACGGCCGTCTGGACGAAGATTTGAGCAAACGCGCTGACCGTGGGTGCAACAGGGGAACGAGACCCGTGTCCGATACTCTGGGATATTAATTAAAAATATACAGACTAAGTAATTATATTAGCTAAGACCGGACATTTGTTCACCCGTTCGATTTTACCATGAGCCCATCCTGACAGTTTCATAATTTATTTTCATCCTTTCCACTGTGTCATCGTATAACGAATAATAAATTCTTATATTCCTCAAATCATATTTTTTTAAATTTTTAGATGCAAATGCGTCGTCCAACAGCTGCTAAAAAAACAGCTTCAGTCTTCCTTCGATGGGGGTCATGGTAATTGTTGGGTTAAAGTTATAACTTAGTTATAGCAGACAATAATGACTCCCATGACGCAAGATGTGATAATCTTAGATGGTGTCAGTCAACGACAACAACAACATAGATGAATGGATGATGATGATGATGTGGTGCTGTCAGTCATTGTAGCCCTATATAGCCACAACTCGCTTTTCTTTGTTGTTTGAAGGTATTGAACCAAAATTGCTTAGCCGGCATTTTGTGTGGCTCTGATTTTCCAAGAAAAAAGGAAATAAGGGCGCAAAATCCTTCTAGTGCTCGCTATCTGTACAGAAGAACACCTCACATCAGCACCGCTCCCTGAGGTGTGAAGTACAAAATAAAATACCTTTCCAAGGTTCACCGACCAGGAATATACGGATAATCTTCCTAGCGTCTCATCATATATACTATGTAGCTGTTGAAGCATAAAAAAAAAGAAAAGAAGAGTTCACGGCACCAAGTTTTCACGAAACGACCACGCTTATTTTTATACCGCGCTATTTTTATATACTTTACACTTGTCAGTCAGGCGAAATTTTCACTTTTGAGGTAAATGAACGACCAATAAATGCCCTGCGCTCCTGCTCAGCTTTTATTGATATATCCCATTACCAGTTGAGTCCTATCGTGCTTCTATACTTGTGCACATGTTTGAATTATTTTGCTATTAAGGAGCTTCAGATATGCTCGTGGTTGAAAACATGATGATCCCCCAAGCCACAACAAAGTGTGTTCTCCTGCAACAAACATTTCATACTGTGCTACCAACCAAACACGACACATAACGATTTCGAACAACTGAGGGAAAAGAGATACCGACACCTCGCCCTTTGCCCTTTGTGTCCCTTTGTGTGCCCTTTGGTCTCTCTTGGCCATTTCTCCTTGTTTACGGCACTTGTGAAAACAACAGGAACGGAAGAAGCTTGGTGAGCATTTTTACGCCTTGAGCGTTTGGACGGTGAGACTACCACATTGATAATTGTACCACCTTTGTCGCGTGATTGAACGTGATCTGACAGGTATTTGAGATGTCATAAATTAATATAGTTGTCCGTATATTTTAAACTGACGTGGGAATCTTTGAAAACCGTGGTTGATTTCTTTGTTCTACTGTGGAAGAATGATTGAGGTTCTAGAACAAAGGCATGGCTCCTTCTATTTTACAGAATATAATAGAGAAAGTCGCAACGTGCCACTGGGATAGTGGTTGTCACCGGTGGCATATGGCGATGCAGTTTGTATCAGCATTTTAAATATACCTCTATGACGTGGTCGACCCCGCTCACTTCTGGAATTCATTCACCCTGATTTTAATGTTCTTTTTGTTTCCCTTCTTCTTTGCGGTAGCAAATTAGTAAGTAAATTAGACGCAACAATGTTTTATTACAATTATATGTGAAAGGCACAAGGCGTAGACAATTGTATTTTACACATGCTGTATGAGATTTATGTGCTTTTCACAAGTCATTGCAAATGCATGGCTATACCTCAGAACTATAAATAGTATGGACATAATTTGATGGTTGAATTTTCCTCTGACGTACACTAACTAAAAATTTCTACAGGCCTTCCACGTGACAGGATTGTAGCCCAGTTCCCCGCGTCCCAACTCCCAATGAAGGGAGAACAGGATGCACGGACAATGCCATTCTTAGGTTGAACACGACAACGGAGGAATGTCTGACTCGCCGGGAGAGGCAGAGCGGTTGTTTCTTGCCAAAGGTAACGCGTGCCTGGGAGGTCCGCGGTTCGAATCCGCGGGCCGGCTGTGCCGTCTGGGGTTTTTCCTGGGTTTCCCTCGGGGTCCAGGAAGAAATGTCCCCGGAAAAAATGTCCTCGGAAGAAATGCCCCCGGAAAAATTGTTCCCGGAAAAAAATGTTCCCTGGAAGAAATGTCCCCGGAAAAAATGTCCCCTGAGGAAAATTCACTTTTGGTACGCGTGGACTGATTGACTTCGGACGTTGATTTTTTACTAGGACGGTGTGAACGTTTGGATTTTTGAGCACCAAAGCGAGTAATCGTATATCCTATTCCATTTCCGAATCAAATATGGAATTCAATGTTCGAGTTCCAAATCGAATTGACGCTTCTACTAAACCGAATATATTTGAATAGTCCCGAAGCTGCACATGTAAGGCCGGCATCTCCTTTTTGTGTGAATAAACATATACCCCCCCCCCGGCACATGTAGGGAAAGAAAGAGTAAACGCTATATACATATACTATACATGTTTGTATTCCAATATATGTTGTATATGTATCCAATTACGGTTATGCAACGAGTCACTTAATTTATTGGTATTAAATTCCATTTTAAAATGACTACTCACACATAGCATTTCTTTGCCTAGGGAGTCGCTGTGGGTCAGTTTTGGTGAATTTACTTCGTTGTGTCTTGCAACAAAGCGGCCTGTACAGTCATGGGCTCCCGAGATGTGACACCGCTAGACATATTGAAATACATTTTTGCCTGTCAATTTTGTTGTCCCCCCGCATTTTATTTTCCTTTTTACACATCACCCTGCACGTCGATCTGCGCTCTTCTAAAACGGAACTTGACATGCTCCTGGCCATTCCGAATGACATCTTCTCTCCTGATTTGTTGAAACTGGACGGCGTACTACATTGTGTGACACTTTACATTTGTGCTAATTAGCAGAGAAAATGTTTTTCCGTGTTAGCACCGCGAAGCAACTGTTGCTGTACGGGGTGTACAGGCGCGGAGAGAGGACAGCAGGAGGGAGGGTGACAGGGGGTTAGTATGCGTCCTGGGCCGACTTCAGGGCTAAGTGTGCCGATATTCGTCACGAAAGTCCGACGGAAAACCCAGGGAAAACCTTAGAGAGCACACCTGGTAACAGGATTCGAACCCGTGTCACCTCACAGTCTCGACGTGAAAGGCGATCATCCAAACCGCTACTCCACGCGAGCTAGTACAGAAAAAAGTACGTCTCGCTCTTATGTCGATGTTGATGTTGATGAAGAAAAATACTAGGGAGACGTTAATTCCCTCAAACCTGAAAGGATAGCTGTGTCATCAGGCCTAAAATCTAGTCTCAAAATCCCGGCGTTCTGATTGCACATCAGTCAGTACGACGTCACGCAGGATATACTTCTTAGTATAAGAAAGAAACAAAATAAGAATATCCCAGCCAAGTGTGCACGTTGTATCAACGAACGTGACAATTGATTGCAGTGTATTCGCTACTAGAAATCGTAAGTGAAGGTATAGGTCGAGCTTTCCAAGTAAAAACACTTAGTAAGTGGTTAGGAATTTTAGTATTTATTTTTAGCCCGAGGACTTTAAGACCTGCAATATCGCAACCGGGGATTTCGCAAAAATTCCACGCGTACCAAAAGTGGATGTTTCCCGAGGGGACATTTTTTCCGGGGGACATTTTTTCCAGGGGACATTTCTTCCGGGAACATTTTTTCCGGTTCCCTTCCCTCAGATGTGTAATAGGCGTATGCCGGCACAGTTCCCCTGAAGTCGGCCCATGGACGCAGCTATCCTCCCCCCGAGCGGATTCCGCTCGGTCTTCCACTTCACCCTTTCCTCTCCTCCTCTCCACCACCTTTCCCTTCCCGAGAAACATGCCGCCTAATCAGACAGGCAGACCTCTCGGGTTCCTCCCAACGACACTCGTCCTCCTCCTCCTCCTCCAAAGGAACCGGGACGGAGAAGTTGAAATGAGGGAATTGTGCACCCCGCTGGAGAGTTTGCTCTGGAACCACAAAAAGGAAGCAGCAACCTTCTTCCCAAGTCTGCTGGACATACTTAACCCAGAGTTACATACACAAAGCAAAGGCATCCTAGAGGAATTGTTAGTTTGGTTTTCTGCAGTACAAGCTAGAAATAACAAGTGCGATGCAACAAAGGCGTGAAATGTAGTATTTCAGTGTTTTCAAATTCGTGGCATGATACGGGCCAGAAAATTGAAGAGTCATGTGCACGTACGAAATTTGGTTTGCATAGAGACGAACGTGCTTTTTGGTGTACTATTATAGATTTAATACCTGATCTGCATGTGATCGTGGTCTGTCGTGGCTTTTAAACTTTTGGGGCATTTTCTTTTTTAATATTTTGCGCCCCGTGTTCTAGTCGCTGCTGTAGAGATATTCATGGCCTTTTTCCAAGAGTAGATGAAGAATTGCTTTGTCATTTTGTAGTATTATCTTGAAGTGGGTATCTTCAAGGTACTGATAACTCAACACAACTCATTTTATTACAACAAACAATATGCCATTATGATATTATGCAATTTGAACTCCATTTGTTGAGGACGGACTTGCCGGTTACAGCTTTGGTGTAAGCATTTGATTAGAGGTTATTTCCCTTGTATTCCAAAAAGCTTACCAAGTTACCATGTCCCGTTCCTGTGTTCCCGTTTCGATAAAAACTCTGCATCTTCCCGTGGCCTTTCAAGTTTGCATAAATGGAACAAAGGTCTCAAAGCATGAAATAAGCCGTTTTATCACATTATGGCCATCCCGGGAGTGATTCATTGTGATGAACTATGTTAAAAATAATGCGGTCCGCAGTAAAGGAAACCCTATACACACACAAAAAAAAATGACTTGAGCGACAAAAGTAACACGTTTAATGCGCTCCGACTTGCACTACGCATAGGTTCAATCAGTCAGCTTCTGCTCTCGAGTTAAGAAAACAAAAGATTGAGGTGAAACCACAGAAGCAGTATACAGGGTGTTTGCTCCGTCCAGAAATCATATTTAAAGCGAGCGATAAAAGAAAAGCAAGTGGTACTTTTCACAGGTACAGGGTACTGCTTCACTATAGTAGCACCTGTTCCTTAGTCAAGTAGCTCAAAAATAGAGCTCGTTTCTCTTTTATCGCTCGCTTAAAATAAAGTTTCTGGACACGTTAGAGCAAACACCCTGTATAATTGTCAATCACGTAATTTATGATTTGAAATCATTTTATGCCGCAATAATTTTATGGCTAGCGAGTCTAACAGCTTTGGAGGGGCACCAGGTAATTCTATGTCGTTCTTTAGGTCTTGAAAGTACGCCGCCATCACCGAGGAAAAAGTATGTAGAAATACAAGGGGAATAACGTCTAATCAAATGCTTCCACCAAAGATGTAACAAATGGAATTCAAATGCAGTGATGGCCACTAACTACTTCTACAGTAGTTTAACTATAACTACTAACTACTTTGTGATTGAGTAGTTTAACTACTAGTTCAACTACTTTTCAGGGGAGTAGTTAAAACTACTTTTTAACTACTGCAATGTAGTTTAACTACATCTATAACTACTTAACGTTGTCCACCAACACCAATCCCTTGTAGTGTTCTTGGACAGCTAAATATGGATCACAAGCAATAATAAACTTTGGCTCAAGCCATTGCTACGATCGTCAAATACAAAGCTTGCGGCGGGATTCTTTCTGTGCCTACGCGATAAACTAAGTTGCAGAATTATTTCACAGCAAATGAGGCTTCACTAGACAAACATTAAAAGTGAAGATTTAGTACACATGCACGACACAATTGCTCTGCACCTCCGTTCTCATCAAACAAGTAGCTCAAGGTAAAAGTCGGAAGCAAAATCCTGCCGTAAAGCTTGCGGCAAAATCGGAAGTAGTTGGCGCCTTCAGTAACCTAACTACTGTAGTTAACTACTTAAAATAGTAGTTTAACTAGTAGTTGCCACTACATTTCTGCAAGTAGTTGATAACTACTTTTTAACTACAATCAGGTAGTTTAACTAGTAGTTTAACTACATGTAGTTAACTACTGGCCATCACTGTTCAAATGTCATAGTATCCGTACCTTGAGGATACCCTTTTCGAGATAACACTCACTCCAAAATGACAAAGCAATTCTTCATCTACTCTTGAAAAAATAAATAACAAATAAATATCTGTACAGCACCAACCAGAACCTGGGGGGTGTCCGCCCATTTGGTCAAACGCCGTTTGATCGAAGGCGTTTGATTGAACGCCGCTTAGTCGAAAGCCGTTTGATCGAAAGCCGGTTGATCGACGCCATTTTTTCGAAGGGAGTTAAAAGCTCGCAGTGTGTCCTTAGCACCTCTTTTTCTGTAACTTTTGACTCGAGCATACGGAGCAGGCAATCAGTGTCCTCTGCTTTTTTTCAGCTAAAGAGGGTAGACCACTGGTTATTTGCAGACCTTTGTCATTCACGAACAGCACAGCCTTCTGGCCTTTTACTCTCTCCCATCCGAAAGAAAAATAAAATTGAATTAAAGTGAATTGAATAGGACAATGCGGAAGTATCCCGCGAACCAGTAGGACACATATTGAAAAATGGCCTCAAGTTGGGAGCAGCCGATAGTCTGTTCTTCTTCTGGGCACCCTTTTCATTGCTGGCGATAAATTTAAAGTGAACGATCCGAAATGGGATAGTGATATGTGCGCGAAAGGCACTCTGTGAATGCTAAGAAGGAAATTTCGCCATAATATAAAATAAATATATTGTTTTAACAGCCATATAAAACATCAGTTCAACCTTGTTTAGAGTATGCACCTGCAGTCTGAGATACCTACACATCCACGCCATGAAAAAATAAATAAAATAAACAAAAGAATTAAAAAATATATATATAAAAAAACAAAGTACAACGATCTGCTCCCCGGCTTATATCGTCTAGGTTTCGAAGGACATCTTCGGTCACATGTATGTTGGAAGAACCAAATTTAGATTCACTTGCACATAGGCGCAAAGTAAATAAACTAAAGCACAACAAATAAGTAATGGTGATGTAGTAAATAGACTAAAACTGTTCTTTCTCAAACATCAATAATAGATTGTTAAAATTTGACCACGTTCGACGCGAATAAATCATTCAAAAATATTATTTATTTATTTGTAAAAAATGTTGATTATTTGACAACTTACATCAATTTTTATTTGACAAAGTGTTGGGGGACTAGGAGTGAAAGGCATGTATGCCATGTTTAGTCACTATCTGTCAGAGAGGAGAACATCAAGTTATCGAACGGGATAGGGTGAACAACCCAGGCCATCGAATCGCCTTCTGGATGCGAAAAAGTGGATTAGGATGAGGAATGTGTTTATGGGCAAGCGGATTACACAGAGTGAAATATTCCTTAGGATAACAGCATTTAGAACTGAAGCTTTCTTTTGTTTTTTTCTTCTTCTTTTCTGTTTCATCAACGATCCAAGCGAAGCAATAAAAAAATCGATCAAACGACCGCTGCCGTTTCGATCAAACGGTGTTCGTTCAAATGGCTTTCGACCAAATGTCCCGCGTTCGATCAAACGTCTCACGACGGCATCTGTGTCGGTTTTCTTTCTGTCCTCAGTGACGCACTAAAGAAGACGACATGCTACGCTGACACATCCTATTTGTCCTTGTATTATTGATGACATCGATCAAAAGTGAACTGTTTTCACCTTTTGCATAGATTGACTTCGTGCGAATACACCTACTGCGCAGTAACTGATACTGGACTTTATAATTGGAGATAAAAAAAGTATGTAGAAATACAAGGGGAATAACGTCTAATCAAATGCTTCCACCAAAGATGTAACAAATGGAATTCAAATGCAGTGATGGCCACTAACTACTTCTACAGTAGTTTAACTATAACTACTAACTACTTTGTGATTGAGTAGTTTAACTACTAGTTCAACTACTTTTCAGGGGAGTAGTTAAAACTACTTTTTAACTACTGCAATGTAGTTTAACTACATCTATAACTACTTAACGTTGTCCACCAACACCAATCCCTTGTAGTGTTCTTGGACAGCTAAATATGGATCACAAGCAATAATAAACTTTGGCTCAAGCCATTGCTACGATCGTCAAATACAAAGCTTGCGGCGGGATTCTTTCTGTGCCTACGCGATAAACTAAGTTGCAGAATTATTTCACAGCAAATGAGGCTTCACTAGACAAACATTAAAAGTGAAGATTTAGTACACATGCACGACACAATTGCTCTGCACCTCCGTTCTCATCAAACAAGTAGCTCAAGGTAAAAGTCGGAAGCAAAATCCTGCCGTAAAGCTTGCGGCAAAATCGGAAGTAGTTGGCGCCTTCAGTAACCTAACTACTGTAGTTAACTACTTAAAATAGTAGTTTAACTAGTAGTTGCCACTACATTTCTGCAAGTAGTTGATAACTACTTTTTAACTACAATCAGGTAGTTTAACTAGTAGTTTAACTACATGTAGTTAACTACTGGCCATCACTGTTCAAATGTCATAGTATCCGTACCTTGAGGATACCCTTTTCGAGATAACACTCACTCCAAAATGACAAAGCAATTCTTCATCTACTCTTGAAAAAATAAATAACAAATAAATATCTGTACAGCACCAACCAGAACCTGGGGGGTGTCCGCCCATTTGGTCAAACGCCGTTTGATCGAAGGCGTTTGATTGAACGCCGCTTAGTCGAAAGCCGTTTGATCGAAAGCCGGTTGATCGACGCCATTTTTTCGAAGGGAGTTAAAAGCTCGCAGTGTGTCCTTAGCACCTCTTTTTCTGTAACTTTTGACTCGAGCATACGGAGCAGGCAATCAGTGTCCTCAGCTTTTTTTAAGCTAAAGAGGGTAGACCACTGGTTATTTGCAGACCTTTGTCATTCACGAACAGCACAGCCTTCTGGCCTTTTACTCTCTCCCATCCGAAAGAAAAATAAAATTGAATTAAAGTGAATTGAATAGGACAATGCGGAAGTATCCCGCGAACCAGTAGGACACATATTGAAAAATGGCCTCAAGTTGGGAGCAGCCGATAGTCTGTTCTTCTTCTGGGCACCCTTTTCATTGCTGGCGATAAATTTAAAGTGAACGATCCGAAATGGGATAGTGATATGTGCGCGAAAGGCACTCTGTGAATGCTAAGAAGGAAATTTCGCCATAATATAAAATAAATATATTGTTTTAACAGCCATATAAAACATCAGTTCAACCTTGTTTAGAGTATGCACCTGCAGTCTGAGATACCTACACATCCACGCCATGAAAAAATAAATAAAATAAACAAAAGAATTAAAAAATATATATATAAAAAAACAAAGTACAACGATCTGCTCCCCGGCTTATATCGTCTAGGTTTCGAAGGACATCTTCGGTCACATGTATGTTGGAAGAACCAAATTTAGATTCACTTGCACATAGGCGCAAAGTAAATAAACTAAAGCACAACAAATAAGTAATGGTGATGTAGTAAATAGACTAAAACTGTTCTTTCTCAAACATCAATAATAGATTGTTAAAATTTGACCACGTTCGACGCGAATAAATCATTCAAAAATATTATTTATTTATTTGTAAAAAATGTTGATTATTTGACAACTTACATCAATTTTTATTTGACAAAGTGTTGGGGGACTAGGAGTGAAAGGCATGTATGCCATGTTTAGTCACTATCTGTCAGAGAGGAGAACATCAAGTTATCGAACGGGATAGGGTGAACAACCCAGGCCATCGAATCGCCTTCTGGATGCGAAAAAGTGGATTAGGATGAGGAATGTGTTTATGGGCAAGCGGATTACACAGAGTGAAATATTCCTTAGGATAACAGCATTTAGAACTGAAGCTTTCTTTTGTTTTTTTCTTCTTCTTTTCTGTTTCATCAACGATCCAAGCGAAGCAATAAAAAAATCGATCAAACGACCGCTGCCGTTTCGATCAAACGGTGTTCGTTCAAATGGCTTTCGACCAAATGTCCCGCGTTCGATCAAACGTCTCACGACGGCATCTGTGTCGGTTTTCTTTCTGTCCTCAGTGACGCACTAAAGAAGACGACATGCTACGCTGACACATCCTATTTGTCCTTGTATTATTGATGACATCGATCAAAAGTGAACTGTTTTCACCTTTTGCATAGATTGACTTCGTGCGAATACACCTACTGCGCAGTAACTGATACTGGACTTTATAATTGGAGATAAAAAAAGTATGTAGAAATACAAGGGGAATAACGTCTAATCAAATGCTTCCACCAAAGATGTAACAAATGGAATTCAAATGCAGTGATGGCCACTAACTACTTCTACAGTAGTTTAACTATAACTACTAACTACTTTGTGATTGAGTAGTTTAACTACTAGTTCAACTACTTTTCAGGGGAGTAGTTAAAACTACTTTTTAACTACTGCAATGTAGTTTAACTACATCTATAACTACTTAACGTTGTCCACCAACACCAATCCCTTGTAGTGTTCTTGGACAGCTAAATATGGATCACAAGCAATAATAAACTTTGGCTCAAGCCATTGCTACGATCGTCAAATACAAAGCTTGCGGCGGGATTCTTTCTGTGCCTACGCGATAAACTAAGTTGCAGAATTATTTCACAGCAAATGAGGCTTCACTAGACAAACATTAAAAGTGAACTTCGAAGGCTTCGTGATTTTTCGATTTCCGGCACATTTTGATTATTCCCACTTTAAACGTCGCCAAACACTCTAAAAACGCTATTTAGCACTGTTTTCGTGATCTCAGACGTTTTCAGCTTGATTTTTCGATTTGCGGCACATTTTGATTATTCCCACTTTAAACGTCGCCAAACACTCTAAAAACGCTATTTAGCACTGTTTTCGTGATCTCAGACGTTTTCAGCTTGATTTTTCGATTTCCGGCACATTTTGATTATTCCCACTTTAAACGTCGCCAAACACTCTAAAAACGCGATTTAGCACTGTTTTCGTGATCTCGGACGTTTTCAGCTTGATTTTTCGATTTCCGGCACATTTTGATTATTCCCACTTTAAACGTCGCCAAACACTCTAAAAACGCTATTTAGCACTGTTTTCGTGATCTAAGACGTTTTCAGCTTGATTTTTCGATTTCCGGCACATTTTGATTATTCCCACTTTAAACGTCGCCAAACACTCTAAAAACGCTATTTAGCACTGTTTTCGTGATCTCAGACGTTTTCAGCTTGATTTTTCGATTTCCGGCACATTTTGATTATTCCCACTTTAAACGTCGCCAAACACTCTAAAAACGCTATTTAGCACTGTTTTCGTGATCTCAGACGTTTTCAGCTTGATTTTTCGATTTCCGGCACATTTTGATTATTCCCACTTTAAACGTCGCCAAACACTCTAAAAACGCTATTTAGCACTGTTTTCGTGATCTCAGACGTTTTCAGCTTGATTTTTCGATTTCCGGCACATTTTGATTATTCCCACTTTAAACGTCGCCAAACACTCTAAAAACGCTATTTAGCACTGTTTTCGTGATCTCAGACGTTTTCAGCTTGATTTTTCGATTTCCGGCACATTTAGATTATTCCCACTTTAAACGTCGCCAAACACTCTAAAAACGCTATTTAGCACTGTTTTCGTGTTCTAAGACGTTTTCAGCTTGATTTTTCGATTTCCGGCACATTTTGATTATTCCCACTTTAAACGTCGCCAAAAACTCTAAAAACGCTATTTAGCACTGTTTTCGTGTTCTAAGACGTTTTCAGCTTGATTTTTCGATTTCCGGCACATTTTGATTATTCCCACTTTAAACGTCGCCAAACACTCTAAAAACGCTATTTAGCACTGTTTTCGTGATCTAAGACGTTTTCAGCTTGATTTTTCGATTTCCGGCACATTTTGATTATTCCCACTTTAAACGTCGCCAAACACTCTAAAAACGCTATTTAGCACTGTTTTCGTGATCTCAGACGTTTTCAGCTTGATTTTTCGATTTCCGGCACATTTTGATTATTCCCACTTTAAACGTCGCCAAACACTCTAAAAACGCTATTTAGCACTGTTTTCGTGATCTCAGACGTTTTCAGCTTGATTTTTCGATTTCCGGCACATTTTGATTATTCCCACTTTAAACGTCGCCAAACACTCTAAAAACGCTATTTAGCACTGTTTTCGTGATCTCAGACGTTTTCAGCTTGATTTTTCGATTTCCGGCACATTTTGATTATTCCCACTTTAAACGTCGCCAAACACTCTAAAAACGCTATTTAGCACTGTTTTCGTGATCTCAGACGTTTTCAGCTTGATTTTTCGATTTCCGGCACATTTTGATTATTCCCACTTTAAACGTCGCCAAACACTCTAAAAACGCTATTTAGCACTGTTTTCGTGATCTCAGACGTTTTCAGCTTGATTTTTCGATTTCCGGCACATTTTGATTATTCCCACTTTAAACGTCGCCAAACACTCTAAAAACGCTATTTAGCACTGTTTTCGTGATCTCAGACGTTTTCAGCTTGATTTTTCGATTTCCGGCACATTTTGATTATTCCCACTTTAAACGTCGCCAAACACTCTAAAAACGCTATTTAGCACTGTTTTCGTGATCTCAGACGTTTTCAGCTTGATTTTTCGATTTCCGGCACATTTTGATTATTCCCACTTTAAACGTCGCCAAACACTCTAAAAACGCTATTTAGCACTGTTTTCGTGATCTCAGACGTTTTCAGCTTGATTTTTCGATTTCCGGCACATTTTGATTATTCCCACTTTAAACGTCGCCAAACACTCTAAAAACGCTATTTAGCACTGTTTTCGTGATCTCAGACGTTTTCAGCTTGATTTTTCGATTTCCGGCACATTTTGATTATTCCCACTTTAAACGTCGCCAAACACTCTAAAAACGCTATTTAGCACTGTTTTCGTGATCTCAGACGTTTTCAGCTTGATTTTTCGATTTCCGGCACATTTTGATTATTCCCACTTTAAACGTCGCCAAACACTCTAAAAACGCTATTTAGCACTGTTTTCGTGATCTCAGACGTTTTCAGCTTGATTTTTCGATTTCCGGCACATTTTGATTATTCCCACTTTAAACGTCGCCAAACACTCTAAAAACGCTATTTAGCACTGTTTTCGTGATCTCAGACGTTTTCAGCTTGATTTTTCGATTTCCGGCACATTTTGATTATTCCCACTTTAAACGTCGCCAAACACTCTAAAAACGCTATTTAGCACTGTTTTCGTGATCTCAGACGTTTTCAGCTTGATTTTTCGATTTCCGGCACATTTTGATTATTCCCACTTTAAACGTCGCCAAACACTCTAAAAACGCTATTTAGCACTGTTTTCGTGATCTCAGACGTTTTCAGCTTGATTTTTCGATTTCCGGCACATTTTGATTATTCCCACTTTAAACGTCGCCAAACACTCTAAAAACGCTATTTAGCACTGTTTTCGTGATCTCAGACGTTTTCAGCTTGATTTTTCGATTTCCGGCACATTTTGATTATTCCCACTTTAAACGTCGCCAAACACTCTAAAAACGCTATTTAGCACTGTTTTCGTGATCTCAGACGTTTTCAGCTTGATTTTTCGATTTCCGGCACATTTTGATTATTCCCACTTTAAACGTCGCCAAACACTCTAAAAACGCTATTTAGCACTGTTTTCGTGATCTCAGACGTTTTCAGCTTGATTTTTCGATTTCCGGCACATTTTGATTATTCCCACTTTAAACGTCGCCAAACACTCTAAAAACGCTATTTAGCACTGTTTTCGTGATCTCAGACGTTTTCAGCTTGATTTTTCGATTTCCGGCACATTTTGATTATTCCCACTTTAAACGTCGCCAAACACTCTAAAAACGCTATTTAGCACTGTTTTCGTGATCTCAGACGTTTTCAGCTTGATTTTTCGATTTCCGGCACATTTTGATTATTCCCACTTTAAACGTCGCCAAACACTCTAAAAACGCTATTTAGCACTGTTTTCGTGATCTCAGACGTTTTCAGCTTGATTTTTCGATTTCCGGCACATTTTGATTATTCCCACTTTAAACGTCGCCAAACACTCTAAAAACGCTATTTAGCACTGTTTTCGTGATCTCAGACGTTTTCAGCTTGATTTTTCGATTTCCGGCACATTTTGATTATTCCCACTTTAAACGTCGCCAAACACTCTAAAAACGCTATTTAGCACTGTTTTCGTGATCTCAGACGTTTTCAGCTTGATTTTTCGATTTCCGGCACATTTTGATTATTCCCACTTTAAACGTCGCCAAACACTCTAAAAACGCTATTTAGCACTGTTTTCGTGATCTCAGACGTTTTCAGCTTGATTTTTCGATTTCCGGCACATTTTGATTATTCCCACTTTAAACGTCGCCAAACACTCTAAAAACGCTATTTAGCACTGTTTTCGTGATCTCAGACGTTTTCAGCTTGATTTTTCGATTTCCGGCACATTTTGATTATTCCCACTTTAAACGTCGCCAAACACTCTAAAAACGCTATTTAGCACTGTTTTCGTGATCTCAGACGTTTTCAGCTTGATTTTTCGATTTCCGGCACATTTTGATTATTCCCACTTTAAACGTCGCCAAACACTCTAAAAACGCTATTTAGCACTGTTTTCGTGATCTCAGACGTTTTCAGCTTGATTTTTCGATTTCCGGCACATTTTGATTATTCCCACTTTAAACGTCGCCAAACACTCTAAAAACGCTATTTAGCACTGTTTTCGTGATCTCAGACGTTTTCAGCTTGATTTTTCGATTTCCGGCACATTTTGATTATTCCCACTTTAAACGTCGCCAAACACTCTAAAAACGCTATTTAGCACTGTTTTCGTGATCTCAGACGTTTTCAGCTTGATTTTTCGATTTCCGGCACATTTTGATTATTCCCACTTTAAACGTCGCCAAACACTCTAAAAACGCTATTTAGCACTGTTTTCGTGATCTCAGACGTTTTCAGCTTGATTTTTCGATTTCCGGCACATTTTGATTATTCCCACTTTAAACGTCGCCAAACACTCTAAAAACGCTATTTAGCACTGTTTTCGTGATCTCAGACGTTTTCAGCTTGATTTTTCGATTTCCGGCACATTTTGATTATTCCCACTTTAAACGTCGCCAAACACTCTAAAAACGCTATTTAGCACTGTTTTCGTGATCTCAGACGTTTTCAGCTTGATTTTTCGATTTCCGGCACATTTTGATTATTCCCACTTTAAACGTCGCCAAACACTCTAAAAACGCTATTTAGCACTGTTTTCGTGATCTCAGACGTTTTCAGCTTGATTTTTCGATTTCCGGCACATTTTGATTATTCCCACTTTAAACGTCGCCAAACACTCTAAAAACGCTATTTAGCACTGTTTTCGTGATCTCAGACGTTTTCAGCTTGATTTTTCGATTTCCGGCACATTTTGATTATTCCCACTTTAAACGTCGCCAAACACTCTAAAAACGCTATTTAGCACTGTTTTCGTGATCTCAGACGTTTTCAGCTTGATTTTTCGATTTCCGGCACATTTTGATTATTCCCACTTTAAACGTCGCCAAACACTCTAAAAACGCTATTTAGCACTGTTTTCGTGATCTCAGACGTTTTCAGCTTGATTTTTCGATTTCCGGCACATTTTGATTATTCCCACTTTAAACGTCGCCAAACACTCTAAAAACGCTATTTAGCACTGTTTTCGTGATCTCAGACGTTTTCAGCTTGATTTTTCGATTTCCGGCACATTTTGATTATTCCCACTTTAAACGTCGCCAAACACTCTAAAAACGCTATTTAGCACTGTTTTCGTGATCTCAGACGTTTTCAGCTTGATTTTTCGATTTCCGGCACATTTTGATTATTCCCACTTTAAACGTCGCCAAACACTCTAAAAACGCTATTTAGCACTGTTTTCGTGATCTCAGACGTTTTCAGCTTGATTTTTCGATTTCCGGCACATTTTGATTATTCCCACTTTAAACGTCGCCAAACACTCTAAAAACGCTATTTAGCACTGTTTTCGTGATCTCAGACGTTTTCAGCTTGATTTTTCGATTTCCGGCACATTTTGATTATTCCCACTTTAAACGTCGCCAAACACTCTAAAAACGCTATTTAGCACTGTTTTCGTGATCTCAGACGTTTTCAGCTTGATTTTTCGATTTCCGGCACATTTTGATTATTCCCACTTTAAACGTCGCCAAACACTCTAAAAACGCTATTTAGCACTGTTTTCGTGATCTCAGACGTTTTCAGCTTGATTTTTCGATTTCCGGCACATTTTGATTATTCCCACTTTAAACGTCGCCAAACACTCTAAAAACGCTATTTAGCACTGTTTTCGTGATCTCAGACGTTTTCAGCTTGATTTTTCGATTTCCGGCACATTTTGATTATTCCCACTTTAAACGTCGCCAAACACTCTAAAAACGCTATTTAGCACTGTTTTCGTGATCTCAGACGTTTTCAGCTTGATTTTTCGATTTCCGGCACATTTTGATTATTCCCACTTTAAACGTCGCCAAACACTCTAAAAACGCTATTTAGCACTGTTTTCGTGATCTCAGACGTTTTCAGCTTGATTTTTCGATTTCCGGCACATTTTGATTATTCCCACTTTAAACGTCGCCAAACACTCTAAAAACGCTATTTAGCACTGTTTTCGTGATCTCAGACGTTTTCAGCTTGATTTTTCGATTTCCGGCACATTTTGATTATTCCCACTTTAAACGTCGCCAAACACTCTAAAAACGCTATTTAGCACTGTTTTCGTGATCTCAGACGTTTTCAGCTTGATTTTTCGATTTCCGGCACATTTTGATTATTCCCACTTTAAACGTCGCCAAACACTCTAAAAACGCTATTTAGCACTGTTTTCGTGATCTCAGACGTTTTCAGCTTGATTTTTCGATTTCCGGCACATTTTGATTATTCCCACTTTAAACGTCGCCAAACACTCTAAAAACGCTATTTAGCACTGTTTTCGTGATCTCAGACGTTTTCAGCTTGATTTTTCGATTTCCGGCACATTTTGATTATTCCCACTTTAAACGTCGCCAAACACTCTAAAAACGCTATTTAGCACTGTTTTCGTGATCTCAGACGTTTTCAGCTTGATTTTTCGATTTCCGGCACATTTTGATTATTCCCACTTTAAACGTCGCCAAACACTCTAAAAACGCTATTTAGCACTGTTTTCGTGATCTCAGACGTTTTCAGCTTGATTTTTCGATTTCCGGCACATTTTGATTATTCCCACTTTAAACGTCGCCAAACACTCTAAAAACGCTATTTAGCACTGTTTTCGTGATCTCAGACGTTTTCAGCTTGATTTTTCGATTTCCGGCACATTTTGATTATTCCCACTTTAAACGTCGCCAAACACTCTAAAAACGCTATTTAGCACTGTTTTCGTGATCTCAGACGTTTTCAGCTTGATTTTTCGATTTCCGGCACATTTTGATTATTCCCACTTTAAACGTCGCCAAACACTCTAAAAACGCTATTTAGCACTGTTTTCGTGATCTCAGACGTTTTCAGCTTGATTTTTCGATTTCCGGCACATTTTGATTATTCCCACTTTAAACGTCGCCAAACACTCTAAAAACGCTATTTAGCACTGTTTTCGTGATCTCAGACGTTTTCAGCTTGATTTTTCGATTTCCGGCACATTTTGATTATTCCCACTTTAAACGTCGCCAAACACTCTAAAAACGCTATTTAGCACTGTTTTCGTGATCTCAGACGTTTTCAGCTTGATTTTTCGATTTCCGGCACATTTTGATTATTCCCACTTTAAACGTCGCCAAACACTCTAAAAACGCTATTTAGCACTGTTTTCGTGATCTCAGACGTTTTCAGCTTGATTTTTCGATTTCCGGCACATTTTGATTATTCCCACTTTAAACGTCGCCAAACACTCTAAAAACGCTATTTAGCACTGTTTTCGTGATCTCAGACGTTTTCAGCTTGATTTTTCGATTTCCGGCACATTTTGATTATTCCCACTTTAAACGTCGCCAAACACTCTAAAAACGCTATTTAGCACTGTTTTCGTGATCTCAGACGTTTTCAGCTTGATTTTTCGATTTCCGGCACATTTTGATTATTCCCACTTTAAACGTCGCCAAACACTCTAAAAACGCTATTTAGCACTGTTTTCGTGATCTCAGACGTTTTCAGCTTGATTTTTCGATTTCCGGCACATTTTGATTATTCCCACTTTAAACGTCGCCAAACACTCTAAAAACGCTATTTAGCACTGTTTTCGTGATCTCAGACGTTTTCAGCTTGATTTTTCGATTTCCGGCACATTTTGATTATTCCCACTTTAAACGTCGCCAAACACTCTAAAAACGCTATTTAGCACTGTTTTCGTTGGCGACGTTTAAAGTGGGAATAATCAAAATGTGCCGGAAATCGAAAAATCAAGCTGAAAACGTCTGAGATCACGAAGACAGTGCTAAATAGCGTTTTTAGAGTGTTTGGCGACGTTTAAAGTGGGAATAATCAAAATGTGCCGGAAATCGAAAAATCAAGCTGAAAACGTCTGAGATCACGAAAACAGTGCTAAATAGCGTTTTTAGAGTGTTTGGCGACGTTTAAAGTGGGAATAATCAAAATGTGCCGGAAATCGAAAAATCAAGCTGAAAACGTCTGAGATCACGAAAACAGTGCTAAATAGCGTTTTTAGAGTGTTTGGCGACGTTTAAAGTGGGAATAATCAAAATGTGCCGGAAATCGAAAAATCAAGCTGAAAACGTCTGAGATCACGAAAACAGTGCTAAATAGCGTTTTTAGAGTGTTTGGCGACGTTTAAAGTGGGAAAAATCAAAATGTGCCGGAAATCGAAAAATCACGCTGAAAACGTCTGAGATCACGAAAACAGTGCTAAATAGCGTTTTTAGAGTGTTTGGCGACGTTTAAAGTGGGAATAATCAAAATGTGCCGGAAATCGAAAAATCAAGCTGAAAACGTCTGAGATCACGAAAACAGTGCTAAATAGCGTTTTTAGAGTGTTTGGCGACGTTTAAAGTGGGAATAAT
>NW_026999328.1:79420-143979 GCF_037126465.1 Ornithodoros turicata | reverse complement strand
CATTATCGTCATCTAAAAGGGAGCGTCGTAGCACCGCCGTGAGACCAGACACGGTTTCTCAACATCTTCTATGACACTTTCCGCAGTTAGCACAGTTTTTGTTTTGTTTTTTTCAGTGTGGAAGTCTCTCATAGCAACTAGAGTCACTAGTGACTCTAATAGCAACCACTTTGCAATAACTCTGACTCCCACCTTATATTTTAATGTGCGAGGGCTCTCTTGCGCTACACATGTATGGTCTGCAAACTGCAACAGGAAAAGTTGGAGCATGAAACAGTTGTGATTATCGCCCTGATGTACCCTGTCTGTGAAATGATATAAACTGAATCATGTCAAACGTGTTGTTTAGTGGAAGATTGCTTTCTTGGTTGTGCATTCTGTGTGACAAAGATGTAACACGATATGCTTTTGTAAAGAAGATAAGTGATATTATGCTCGATGAATAAAGAGAATATAATTTTTTCAAGTTCAACATTTATTTCTTGCACATATGCATTTCAAGATACAAAGAATGTGCAGGGAGGTCACAAAAGACTACGTTTATTGTTTCGTGATCTCCCAGCAATGACAATTTTATTTAACGGTTTTAAATTTTCGGTTTTCGGTCCAAGCAAACACTTGGCCGGTTTGGACTACGAGTAGGCGAATTAAATGACGTCGTGCGTTCTGAAGTCGTCATGGATACTTGACGAGGGTTACGGTTACGGTGCAATGTATGTCGATATACTATGGCTCCCTTTGTAACGTTTTATCGTTCGCGCACATATACTTACAGGTACATGTGACCGGTTGTGGCTCTCTACCAAAGTGTCGTAGTGTTCGTTTTAATTGCATCCGCTCAAACTCTCCTCAACTAAGCAGCGACCCAAGGGGGGGGGGGGGGGTGCGTAACGGCTTCTCTATCGGCATAATGTCGCGCAACGCGTCCCTTGTTTGAGAGCAGTCAAGTTGAATACATTTACGTATCCGCGAGGCAAGCGCGTGCGAAGTGGTGCCCCTTTTGGGAACAGGACACGAAGAAAAGAAAACGGAGCCGTCGAGCGCGTTTGTGAGTGAAGATGTTGTTCGATTTGCGTCGTACTCGTGCGGTAGTGCTTGCTGGCTAGGACGCAGCAACCGGCATTGGGATGGGATGCGATCGAACCAATCCAGCAAGAAAGTACTTTACGTATGACGTCACAACAAGCAAGTCCATCTGTATCATGCGCTTCAAGAAAGGAGAAAGCCTATTTGAAGAGACAGTCACCTACAGGAACCAGGAGCTACCAATTTCACAGCTGCCTATTAATATCAAATACCATGTATGCGGAATAAACGGAATCAATATGTTCACCAGAAGCAGAACCGGTTAAAACCGGTATGAACCGTTATTTTTTTGCTCCGGAGCAGAACCGGTACCGAACCGTTTATGGTAGAACCGGAACGAAAAACGTTTCGGTTCGACACCCTGCTCGCAGGTGCACATCGAACAGAAATCTTCGCAAGAGATGCCGTGGATGAATGCATAAACGACGACAGCTACAGTGTGACGAGCCTACGAGCCCGCCGCTGGAGCCCGCTCGCATTTGAACAATACAGTCACAACATCAACAGCGTTAGTTACGCATTTACATTCAATAAATCGTGGACGTCAAAATAGAAAATTCCGTTGCAGATTTTAACATTAAAGTCGTGAATTCACTATTCTTTTTATCTGACGAAGTACGTTCGCAGGTGCACATCGAACAGAAATCTTCGCAAGAGATGCCGTGGATGAATGCATAAACGACGACAGCGACAGTGTGACGAGCCTACGAGCCCGCCGCTGGACTTGGCCTTCAGGAGAGGAAAATCAGTTGCGCTGCGCATGCGCTAGAAGGGATGTCACGTGTCTCTCTTTGCTGCCGCCGTGCCGTCTGCTCGCTTCGCGTGCGCATGCGCTAGCACGCAGCGGTTTGTTTGCTTGAGGATGAGATTTGTGTTTGTGGTTTGTGGTAGCGGTGAAGCAACTTTGCCAAATATTCCGTTCAAGTTCCTCGCTGGATGTCCCGCTCGTCTGTCGATGTTCAACAGGTGAGGGAACGTTTCAGCAACGCCTGCGAGTTTCATGCTCCCGGTTCAAAAGGTGAGGGCGTCTGTACAAAATTGTAAAATGGGCCGCTCTGTTACTACAGATGCAGCAAGTGCCAGTCCACTTTTTCTCAGCTGCACCTTCACAGTCCAGGCAGCAACAGCACCAGGTGAATGTAGGTACACAACTTCCAAGTGAAAGACGCACGAGTGCAATTCTGAAGCTGGTAAGTACGTCTCATGCTACACACCATTCGCGTTCAGCGCTCTTATTTTGCATGTGTTGTAGCAAGTAATTCAGTGGCATAAACTGGCAGACTGGTGCGTAATGTACACCCATATTGCCAAGTTGCACTAATTCTGGTGACGTGTTCGTGAAATCTGTGTAATCGGACTGTCTAATTGTCACCTGGTCGCGGTATATGAGTACAAAATATCGTGGTTTCGGCAGTTATCAGTAATCTTTCGTTGTGCTTAATGGTTCCTATTACTTTGTATTTGTGTTTCTACTGAGAATTATCATACTGTATTCTTAACTGGAGCAACAAAATTACGAAACACATGAGGATTGTGTTGAAACTGAGGACATTGCTTATTTTTACTGATTTCAGATTTTCAGGCATGGAGAGAAGAAATGCAGGATGCAGCCAAGAGTCATTTTACTAAAGGCACAGGGGTAAAAAGATTGAAAGATGGAGGTTTAAAGTGTTGTTATATTTGTAACTGATCGGGTGCTTTTACAGAGAAGAACGTCAAAGGAAAACGGTCCATAAAATCATAAGGTTCCGTCAGGCATGGGGCAACCTGCATTGATGATTCGTCTGCATTGTTCCAGACTGGCAAGGTTCCAGGACACAACGGGACATTCCTAAGGGGCCCCCTACCATCTCGCTCATGATCAGAGCTGACAATTAAGGCATAATGGTTTCAAATTTCCAAAGATTCTCTAAGAAGTAGCATGCATTTCAGAATTTGTATGAGTACAACACAACAGCGTGTACAGCCCGAGACAAAAGTTCACGGCACTACGCCTTTCTTCATCGGAGCGGTCCCCTGCCAGCTACCAGCAAAAGATCGAATAAGAAACGGGTCTATCTCTCAGTATGTGCGTCCGCTCTTGTTTGATGCTAGGGTGTCACTCCAATGGAGAAATGTGACACCATGGTGGTCCGTAAAGATTTGTACCAAGCTGCACATCGTACAACCCCGACAACTAACAAACACTGCTCGGTAAGGTCAGTGTTCCAATTTGAGATTTTGCTGCCTATTTCTTCCCAAAAGGCTGCTCTTGCTTGTGAACTCCGGTGTACCAAGACAAGTTCAGAACAAATAAGTTATAGTTAGACTTTGAAGGCAGTAGTCAACATAAATAAGTTTTACCTCTGAGATGATTGCCCATTCAAGGCAACAACAAACTCGTAGGTTCACCACATCATCTAAACTTCCTCGGCCTGTTACAGCTTGTTTCTGTCCACAAGGAGTGGTGACATGAACTATCATTCATCGAGCATTTGTCAGGAGGTTGTTAGGGGAATCAGTCAGACAGATGTGCTTCAGATGTTTTTTTTTTTGGTTTTTTTTTCAGTTTTCAGGTTTTTATTGTTATTCCATGACAGTATACACTGATACTGATAGTGGGCAAGCCCTGTTGAACAGTCCAAGACACAGTCAGTGCAAATGTCTACACAATTTGAGGGGAACAGAAATACCAAGAACACATGACAAGTATTAGAAACAAATAGCAAATGAAAAAAAGAGAAATGCAAATCATCAAAAAGTAATTGCATGTCACCCTACGTATCAGCAGAAAAGTCCTGTTTGATGGTGTTTTTGAAGGATGCCAGATTATTGTTGGGACGAATGCGTACACCAGTGTTTCTCAAACTGTGGGTCATGAGCTGTTGAAAGATTCATTGTTTCATGCCCAACCAGAGGGTAAAGCTCAATTCATGTTCAAAGCATTAATGGACTGTCATGTGTTGTCAAATGACAGTGTTGCATTCATGAGTAAATGATGTAGATGTGAAGGTCCTTAAACATGAATTCAACAGAAATCCTCTGGCTGGGTGTATTTCCTGCTGCTTGGCACACTCTTGGAATCTGGTTGAAAACTGCCCTGCTACTATGGCTTTCTTCACACCATCTGTGCATCAATATTCAAACAGATTGGGACAAAAGTTTATGGAGGACCAGGGTGTTGCATTTCTCCATGGGAGTGACACTCTAGCAGCAAACAGGAGTGGCCACACACACTGAGAGGTGGACAGAACAGCCAGTCACCTGTTTCTTATTCGATATCTTCCTGCTAGCCAGCAGGGGGCCGCTCCGATGAGGTGCAAGGCAACAGGCTCATTGATATAGTGTCCAGCTGGAATTTGTGGTATTTTGGAACGATGTATTGCTAACGAGACCAGTAAAAATATCCAAAACTGGACCTGGACTGCGTGTTTGGCTCACTGAGGTTACCGAAGAGCTACGTTTCCTTGAGGTGTGAAACAAAGCTTGATAAAATGAATCAACCAAGTTGTGTGATCTAACTGGCCAATACTGAGTAGATTTACAATATAGATTTGCAATATCTTGAGGACTTTTGCTCTCTTGTAACAAATGCTAAATAAATGCAATCAAGCATACATTGGAACTCATTTGCTGAGGCAAGACACATGAACATACAAACATATGTGATTGTGCTAGTTATTTTCACGCACATAGTATGAGCTTCTGAATTCCCAGTAGCTGTGTGAACACATAGCTGCTTTCACATAGCTGCACCCTATTTAACTCCTTGCATCTTTGTTGAGACAAAGCGGAGTTGTTTGGCATTTTTGTTCCGCAGTATCACAGCAGGTTTAGCACTGCATAGCCAAGATCGTACCTTTACTAGTGCATCTGGGAGGTCCCCATAGAACCCCCATAATATTTTCTGGCTACCGCACGGATAGCCAACACTACCGTGAGACAAAGTAGAAGCCAACCTGAATATACAAGGCGTAATGATGTGCATGAAGAATTTTAAAATGATTGAGCATTGTATGCGAATTACATTATCAAAATGTTGATGAGAGTCATGTACCCCAGCCACCATATTTTTGATGATAACGAAAGACGGCAATTGAGCTGGTGTGATGCCAATATATTTTTATATAGTCATGAAGAGTTTGCTGATGGATGTTGGAAGGGTGTACATTTCCTTAGATAAATCATTCACAAGAATACACACAGCGGCTTTGAGCTCACCAAGGTTTTATGCAATGCCAACTGATGTTAGTATTTTCATGGTAAAAAGCATCTGTTGCAGCTGAAGAAAACAATACCATCAGTCAGGGGCAGTTGTCTCGTTATATTGCAAGAGAGTACTCAGTACTGGAGAGATATAAACACACGGAATAAAACAAACTGCCTAGTGCAGTGAGTGGAAAGTTTATTCCACTTCTTATTGGCAGAATATTAACACAATTTTTTCTACAAGATTTCTCAGGTCAGAGCACTTTACAGGATATACAAATTGCCAATTATGTGTGTTATGTGTATGTATATCACCACACTTAAATGTATTTACCTGCTGTAATATACCCCACACCAAGCTAAAAATGGGGCATATTGTCTTCAGTTGAAAAGTCAATGCAGGAGAGCATGCATGGCTGTAAAGTGTTTCACCTGAACCATTACCCAAAATGTATGAAGTGGCAGTACACAACTATCACATAGAATGACCCATCTGTGGTGCTATGTGTAGAATCTATGCACACTTTTCTTTTGATGTTAACATTGCCTTGAGTTTGAGGGAAAGCACAGGACGACACGGGACGAGACGAACACAAACACACGAACCAGCAAAGAAGCTTTAATACACGAAGTGAAGGAGAGACGGGTAAAAAGAAAGTGTACACTTCGGCATTAACATCAAGTCAACACCAGCTAGCTTTCCTGCTCCTCCTGTGTTCATCACACTTTTGTTGGTGCCCAAATGCCTTAACAGCTGTTTTTGCATGCCGGTCATGAGAACTAGCAAGAAATCCTCATCTTGCAACAAGTCAGTATTTCCTCGTTGAAAGACAGTAGGATCATCCTTCTTGCCTTTGTGTGTGAGGGAAAGCACTGGACTGTTTGTTTGGGCTCTGATAGAACTGACCAACAAGGCAACACTGGTTTGGTTGTCGTCGTGTTTCCTCTCACTGTAACATATATTATAGTCCCTCATGGTGATGTACAGGTACTGCCTTGTAGTGAGGTGAACTGGATCCTTTGAAACGTGCCATCCAGCACACCCCGAATACTGAGCTGCATAGTACGCTGAGTGCAATGCCGTCACGTAGTTTCCCTAACATAAACAAATAGTTTCTGGAAGGTAAAAAAGGACATTCCAGTACAACATAGTGTTTTACAAGTGCCTGTACGCCCGCAGCACATCGTTGACATCGCGGCTTCTCCCGTACCTGTTTTTTTTTCTTTTTTTAAGGAGTAGCAAGCTGGCACTTGCCTGGCTGACATCTCCTTTTGTGTGAATAAACATATACCCCCCTGCACGGGCTGCCTCTATTACATCTTCCTCTGTTTTTGTAAGTGGGGTGTAGGACAGCCCCAAAATCATGTGCATAATAGGAAGCTTGGAAGACAAATGAGACCTTGCCAGTTTGGAACATTGCAGACATATCAGCAAGGCAGGTGTCCCCACGCCTGACGGAACATTGTGATTTGATGGACCTTTTCCTTTGATGTGTCCTCTCTATAAAAGCATCCAATCAGTTACAAATATAATAACACTTTAAACCTCCATCTTTCAATCGTTTTACCCATGTGCCTTTAGTAAAATGACTCTTGGCTGCATCCTGCATTTCTTCTCTCTATGGCTGAAAATCTGAAATCAGTAAAAATAAGCAATGTCCTCAGTTTCAACACAATCCTCATGTGTTTGGTAATTTTGTTGCTCCAGTTAAGAATAGAATGATAATTCTGAGTAAAAACACAAATACAAAATAATAGGAATCATTAAGCACAACGGATTACTGATAATTGCCGAAACCACGATATTTCTTACTCATATACCGACTTCGGTGTTAAGATGGAACAGGTGACAATTAGAGGGTCCGATTACACAGATTTTACGAACACGTCACCAGAATTAGTCCAACTTGGCACTATGGGTGTACATTACGCACCAGTCTACCGGTTTATGCCACTGAATCATTTGCTACAACACATGCAAAACAAGAGCGTTGAACGCGAATGGTGTGTAGCATGAGACGTACTTACCAGCTTCAGAATTGC
The DNA here is from genome assembly GCF_037126465.1 of Ornithodoros turicata. Lineage (NCBI taxonomy): Eukaryota > Metazoa > Arthropoda > Arachnida > Ixodida > Argasidae > Ornithodoros > Ornithodoros turicata. Next base: position 136,662 of record NW_026999328.1, on the reverse strand, counting down.
ACTCGTGTGTCTTGGAAGTTATGTACATACACCTGGTACTGCTGCTGCCTGAACTGAGAGGGTGCAGCTGAGAAAAAGTGGACTGGCACTTGTTGCATCTTTAGTAACAGAGCGGCCCATTTTACAATTTTACAATACAAAGTTGCTTCACCGCTACCACAGACCACAAATCTCATCCTCAAGCAAACAAACCGCTGTGTGCTAGCGCAGGCGAAGCGAGCAGACGGCACGGCGGAGGCAAAGAGAGACACGTGACATCACTTCTAGCGCATGCGCAGCGCAACTGATTTTCCTCTCCCGAAGGCCAAGTGCCGCTGGAGCCACTTGGCCTTCGGGAGAGGAAAATGAGTTGCGCTGCGCATGCGCTAGAAGTGATGTCACGTGTCTTCCTTTGCCGCCGCCTTGCCGTCTGCTCGCTTCCCTTACGCATGTGCTAGCAGACAGCGGTTTGTTTGCTTGAGTAGCTTGAGCATGGCTTGAGGATGAGATTTGTGGTAGTGGTGAAGCAGCTTTGCCAAATATTCCGTTCAAGTTCCTCGCTGGATGTCCGGCTCGTCCGTCGATGTTCAACAGGTGAGGGAACGTTTCAGCAACGCCTGCGAATTTCGTGATCGTGGCTCAAAAGGTGAGGGCGTCTGTACAAAATTGTAAAATGGGCCGCTCTGTTACTACAGATGCAACAAGTGCCTGTCCACTTTTTCTCAGCTGCACCTTCTCAGTCCAGGCAGCAGCAGCAGCACCAGGTGAATGTAGGTACACAACTTCCAAGTGAATTGCAATTCTGAAGCCGGTAAGTACGTCTCATGCTCTGTTACACTAGTACACACATACCATTCGCGTTCAACGCCGTTATTTTGCATGTGTTGTAGCAAATGATTCAGTGGCATAAACCGGCAGACTGGTGCGTAATGTACGCCCATAGTGTCGAGTTGGACTAATTCGAGTGGCGTGTTCGTACAGTCTGTGCAATCGGACTGTCTAATCACCACCTGTTCTATCTTAACACCTAAGTCGGTATACGAGGAAGAAATATCGTGGTTTCGACAATTATCAGTAATCTTTCGTTGTGCTTAATGATTCCTATTATTTTATACTTGTGTTTTTACTCAGGATTCTAATACTGTATTCTTAACTGGAGCAACAAAATTACAAAACACATGAGGATTGTGTTGAAACTGAGGACATTGCTTATTTTTACTGATTTCAGATTTTCAGGCATGGGGAGAAGAAATGCAGGATGCAACCACCCTCATGGTGGTGTACAAGTATTGCCTTGTAGTGAGGTGAATTGGATCCTTTGAAACGTGCCATCCAGCACACCCCGAATACTGAGCTGCAGTGCAATGCCGTCATGTAGTTTCCCTAACATAAACAAATAGTTTCTTGAAGGTAAAAAAAGGACATTCCAGTACAACATAGTGTTTTACAAGTGCCTGCACGGGCCGCCTCTATTGCATCTTCGTCTGTTTTTGTCAGTGGGGTGTGGGACAGCCCAAAATCATGTGCATAATAGGAAGCTTGGAAGACAAACGAGACCTTGCCAGTTTGGAACATTGCACACATATCAGCAAGGCAGGTGTCCCCACGCTTGACGGAACCTTGTGATTTGACGGACCTTTTCCTTTGATGTGTCCTCTCTATAAAAGCACCTGATCAGTTACAAATATAATAACACTTTAAACCAGAGAGTCGAACCGAACCCGAACCGAAAACCGTTATTTTTGGCCGAACCGGAACTGAACCGAACCGAAAGAGTCGACGCCATCTTGGAGCTGAACCGGAACTAAACCGGTAAAGAAATACCGGTTTCCGGTTCAAATAACGGTTCACACGGAATTAAGTGCGAAACTTTGGATGTTGTGCATCAACACAAAAACTATTTTTCGTATTTTTTCTTCATTTATTAGCTCCGTAGACATCCTCTTGCTTGCCGAAACAGTTGGGCCCTCCCAACAATGATTTGGATCTTCTCGAGTCACGAAATAGCAACAGATAGTAACTTAAAACTGCTAGGACTACTAACGTCTATGACATACAATATATATATATGCTTATATATATATATAAGCATTAGGGATCAACAAGAAATGAGGGACAGTTTTGGGTAGTAGTCAATAAGTGACATATTATAATAATATACTAATCAGAGTCAGCTATACACAGGGTGTCCACCCTAGCAGCAGAAATGATCGCTGGTACATAGCACCGTCAATGGGAAACTGACACTCTCCTATGACGTTTGCGTCAGAAGCAGGCACTGCACTTCAGGATCAGTCCGTTTGTAACACAAACCTGTCAGTTTTTCTTTGACAGCGCTATGTCTTCGAAATCATCTCTGCCGTTATCGCAGGCATCCTGATAAATGCGAATAGCGGACCAACCGACGTATATGTCGTCATGGGGTAACTTCGCCAATAATCGTGGCGGTTACCGTGGTACAGGGAGCATCTCAATGAAGTCTACTGAGGGACGCTCGCATATTTTCTGTGGTAGGTAGTCCTCTGGGACTACCCAAATCCCAGAGCAAGAGGGTTAGCACGCCCCTCCCTCTCCTGTGCCACCATCATCTCTCCCCTCCCTCTTTCACCCTCCCCCTTCTTCCTTCCCTGGGTGCACCGAGCCGCCACTTCAGAGTAGGCTGACCGCACCTTCCCCCTACATCACGCCCTCCCCCGTATATGTCGTCGGCTGTGCACCTTCAAATATTCTCCCCTTCGTCTTTCTTTTTCTTCTTCCGTTCTCTTGTACGTAGCCCATTGCGAAAGCAAACTACCTGAGCTCAGCTCTAGCACGTATTCGTGTGTACAACGCTGCAGCATAATTCCCAACGTGTGCGCGTGTGAACTTACATAAGCCCCTTATACGCTAGCCACACTGCAAACTTAATAAAACGGAATGCCGGTAAGTCCACCTCCTCACCAACTATCATCTTGTTTGGCGTCGTTCTCTCCTGGCTTGTTGAAAGCAGGGGCGCGTTGAAAAAACGGTGTCATTCGGGATGATGGTTGGTCAGGAGGTGAAGTTACCGTCATTTCGTTTATTTAGTTTGCCCGGGCGTGCCTAGGGGACTAGAAAGTAAAGCACCGGCCACACTCATGCTGGTCAAAATGGAAAGAACATGCCAAGTTGGCTTTCTTTGTGGATTTAAAATAAAAGGAGCAAAAACGACCATACTGACACAGTATCTAAAAATCGCCAGTGGGTCTAAAATGAGTCGAACTGTCTGTTTGCACTTGCTTTGTCTTTGTTCCACAGACACTTCACTATAACGCCGAGCACGTCGGCGGTCAATGCTGACACAATAACGTGCCCTTTAGTACACGTAATGTCCCAGAGCTCACGATCGCACCATTCCAATCCAATTACATACCATGAAGCGTCGTTATCTGATTAACGTGTAATCGCGGTTCTGACTGGTAACGAATAATTTCAATTACTTAAATGACTTAGGCCAAGGTAGGAGGCTTGGTTGACTGTTATTCCTGGTGAGATTCTCCGAAAAATCCGGTGGGTGAGTTAACCTCTGCGACCTGATCGAGCTACGTGTGGGGAAAGTCAACCCAAATGAGTAATTCATGGCTATGCTCCTCTTGTAACCGCTACCGTCTTTCATATCGCACAAACTCTTTCAAAATCCTGAACAACTACTGACGCTTTCCTGCCCACTTCAAGCACCGTAACACACACACGGAAGCTTGTTTTAACCTGCCTGTTGTGCTTCATTCGCACCCGTCGCCCCTGAACCGGTTCGGGAACCGAACCGTTTGGAAAGAACCGGTTTGAACCATTATAATTGCTTTCTGGAGCTGAACCGGAACCGAACCCTTATCGCCGAACCTAAACCCGAACCGGACCGTTAAACGTTTCGGTTCGACTCTCTGCTTTAAACCTCCATCTTTCAATCTTTTTACCCCTGTGCCTTTAGTAAAATGACTCTTGGCTGCATCCTGCATTTCTTCTCTCCATGCCTGAAAATCTGAAATCAGTAAAAATAAGCAATGTCCTCAGTTTCAACACAATCCTCATGTGTTTCGTAATTTTGTTGCTCCAGTTAAGAATACAGTATGATAATTCTGAATAAAAACACAAATACAAAATAATAGGAAACATTAAGCACAACGAAAGATCACTGATAACTGCCGAAACCACGATATTTCTTACTCATATACCGACTTCGGTGTTAAGATAACCGGTGACAATTAGACAGTCCGATTACACAGATTTCACGAACACGTCCCCAGAATTCGTCCAACTTGGCACTATGGGTGTACATTACGCACCAGTCTGCCGGTTTATGCCACTGAATCATTTGCTACAACACATGCAAAATAAGAGCGTTGAACGCGAATGGTGTGTAGCATGAGACGTACTTACCAGCTTCAGCATTGCACTCGTGCGTCTTAATTCACTTGGAAGTTATGTACATACACCTGGTACTGCTGCTGCATGAACTGAGAGGGTGCAGCTGAGAAAAAGTGGACTGGCACTTGTTGCATCTGTAGTAACAGAGCGGCCCATTGAACAATTTTGTACAGACGCCCTTACCTTTTCAACCGACCATGAAACTCGCAGGCGTTGCTGAAACGTCCCCTCACCTGTTGAACATCGACGGACGAGCGGGACATCCAGCGAGGAACTTGAACGGAATATTTGACAAAGTTGCTTCACCGCTACCACAAACCACAAATCTCATTCTCAAGCAAACAAACCGCTGTCTGCTAGCGCATGCGCACGCGAAGCGAGCAGACGGCACGGCGGCGGCAAAGAGAGACACGTGACATCACTTCTAGCGCATGCGCAGCGCAACTGATTTTCCTCTCCCGAAGGCCAAGTGCTGGAGCCCGCTCGCATTTGAACAATACAGTCACAACATCAACAGCGTTAGTTACGCATTTACATTCAATAAATCGTGGACGTCAAAATAGAAAATTCCGTTAAAGTTTGTAACATTAAGGTCGTGAATTCAGTATTCTTTTTACGTGACGAAGTACGTTCGCAGGTGCACATCAAACAGAAATCTTCGCAAGAGATGCCGTGGATGAATGCATAAACGACGACAACGACAGTGTGACGAGCCTACGAGTACGAGCCCGCCACTGGAGCCCGCTCGCATTTGAACAATACAGTCACAACATCAACAGCGTTAGTTACGCATTTACATTCAATAAATCGTGGATGTCAAAATAAAAATAGAAAATTTCGTTAAAGATTTTAACATTAAAGTCGTGAATTCACTATTCTTTTCACCTGACGAACTACGTTCGCAGGTGCACATCGAACAGAAATCTTCGCAAGAGATGCCGTGGATGAATGCATAAACGACGACAACGACAGTGGTTGCGTTCGTTTATTCGACTCGAACAACTCGAGAGCCGAGAGAGTAGACTCTTGGTGGGCGAAAATGCCGCGGCGCGGCTCTCATGACGTCGCCCACGTGACACTAACTTCCGTTCTAAAATTCGAGGATTCAACACTAGAGGTGCTCTAGAGTCGACTCGCAGCGACTCTCCTTTCGAGGTGGGTCGCTAGAGTCGATGACGTACAATGGCTCTCATACGTCACGACTCCGACTCGCGGGTCGCGCGAGTTTAATAAACGAACACACCCAGTGTGACGAGCCTACGAGCCCGCTCGCATTTGAACAATACAGTCACAACATCAACAGCGTTAGTTACGCATTTACATTCAATAAATCGTGGACGTCAAAATAGAAAATTTCGTTAAAGATTTCAACATTAAAGTCGTGAATTCACTATTCTTTTTACCTGACGAACTACGATCCCAGGTGCACATCAAACAGAAATCTTCACAAGAGATGCCGTGGATGAATGCATAAACGACGACAACGACAGTGTGACGAGCCTACGAGCCCGCCACTGGAGCCCGCTCGCATTTGAACAATACAGTCACAACATCAACAGCGTTAGTTACGCATTTACATTCAATAAATCGTGGACGTCAAAATAGAAAATTCCATTGAAGTTTGTAACATTAAAGTCGTGAATTCACTATTCTTTTTACCTGACGAACTACGTTCCCAGGTGCACATCAAACAGAAATCTTCGCAAGAGATGCCGTGGATGAATGCATAAACGACGACAACGACAGTGTGACGAGCCTACGAGCCCGCCACTGGAGCCCGCTCGCATTTGAACAATACTGTCACAACATCAACAGCGTTAGTTACGCATTTACATTCAATAAATCGTGGACGTCAAAATAGAAAATTTCGTTAAAGATTTTAACATTGAAGTCGTGAATTCACTATTCTTTTTACCTGACGAACTACGTTCGCAGGTGCATATCGAACAGAAATCTTCACAAGAGATGCCGTGGATGAATGCATAAACGACGACAACGACAGTGTGACGAGCCTACGAGCCCGCCACTGGAGCCCGCTCGCATTTGAACAATACAGTCACAACACCAACGGCGTTAGTTACGCATTTACATTCAATAAATCGTGGACGTCAAAATAGAAAATTTCGTTAAAGATTTTAACATTAAAGTCGTGAATTCACTATTCTTTTTACCTGACGAAGTACGTTCGCAGGTGCGCATCAAACAGAAATCTTCGCAAGAGATCCCGTGGATGACTATTCGCAGAATTCTCGGTCACCCTTTCGTCGGCACGCTCCACCGCTATACCGAACTGCCTTGCGGGAAGCGACCTTACAGGACATGAATACAATGAGAAATTGCGTTATGCCAATTAACAGCAAAATTGAATAAGAATTTTAAGATGTCATCGTCTAAGAAGTAAGAACACCATGTAAAGAACCCCTGGAAACAAGAATTGCAGTAGCAGAATGTATATCTAATGCACCCAGGTCAAATGAATTTTAATGCATTGCGTCTATGGGGATTTCGTCGATTTTTGCACAGGGCCCATTTTTAGACTCCAATTTTTCGACAAAGAAAGTAAAATTTTTGAAATGTCATCGCTTATTTTGAATCAGTACATCCTACAGGCCACATATCAACCACCGCACGGTGTGTGAGTGTTAACCCTGATGCACCCTGGGCCTTTAAAGATGCGACCCAGACAAGACTCCGTTCTTAGGCGTCCCACGCACTAAGTTCTAGTATTAGCGTAATACGCATGCGTCTAAGCTCGAAAAGGAGCTCGAAAGGCGAAGGGCTTTCCTTCCGGATACCCAAAGGGCACCCCCGGGGTGCAACCGGGGAACGAGACCCGGGTCTGATACTCTGGGATATTAATGAATAATATACAGACTAAATAATTAGATGATGACATCTCTGATATTAATTTAATATCAAGTGTTATTATCAATCAAAGTTGATCAAAATGTCATTTTGGCGTCTGGGACGGCCGTCTGGACGAGGATTTGAGCAAACGCGCCGACCGTGGGTGCAACAGGGGAACGAGACCCGGGTCCGATACTCTGGGATATTAATTAATAATATACATACTAAATAATTAGATGATGACATCTCTGATATCCATTTTATATCAAGCGTTATTATCAGTCAAAGTTGATCAAAATGTCATTTTGGCGTCTTGGTTGGCCGTGTAGACGAAGATTTGAGTAAACGCGCCGACCGTGGGTGCAACAGGGGAACGAGACCCGGGTCCGATACTCTGGGATATTAATTAATATTATATACACTAAATAATTAGATGATGACATCTCTGATATCCATTTTATATCAAGTGTTATTATCAGTCAAAGTTGATCAAAATGTCATTTTGGCGTCTTGGTCGGCCGTGTGGACGAAGATTTGAGCAAACGCGCCGACCGTGGGTGCAACAGGGGAACGAGACCCGGGTCCGATACTCTGGGATATTAATTAATATTATATACACTAAATAATTAGATGATGACATCTCTGATATCCATTTTATATCAAGTGTTATTATCAGTCAAAGTTGATCAAAATGTCATTTTGGCGTCTTGGTCGGCCGTGTGGACGAAGATTTGAGCAAACGCGCCGACCGTGGGTGCAACAGGGGAACGAGACCCGGGTCCGATACTCTGGGATATTAATTAATAATATACAGACTAAATAATTAGATGATGACATCTCTGATATCCATTTTATATCAAGTGTTATTATCAGTCAAAGTTGATCAAAATGTCATTTTGGCGTCTTGGTCGGCCGTGTGGACGAAGATTTGAGCAAAGGCGCCGACCGTGGGTGCAACAGGAGAACGAGACCCGGGTCTGATACTCTGGGATATTAATTAATAATATACAGACTAAATATTAGATCATGACATCTTTGATATCAATTTTATATCAAGTGTTATTATCAATCAAAGTTGATCAAAATGTCATTTTGGCGTCTGGGACGGCCGTCTGGACGAAGATTTGAGCAAACGCGCTGACCGTGGGTGCAACAGGGGAACGAGACCCGGGTCTGATACTCTGGGATATTAATTAATAATATACAGACTAAATATTAGATAATGACATCTTTGATATCAGTTTTATATCAAGTGTTATTATCAATCAAAGTTGATCAAAATGTCATTTTGGCGTCTGGGACGGCCGTCTGGACGAAGATTTGAGCAAAGGCGCCGACCGTGGGTGCAACAGGAGAACGAGACCCGGGTCTGATACTCTGGGATATTAATTAATAATATACAGACTAAATATTAGATCATGACATCTTTGATATCAATTTTATATCAAGTGTTATTATCAATCAAAGTTGATCAAAATGTCATTTTGGCGTCTGGGACGGCCGTCTGGACGAAGATTTGAGCAAAGGCGCCGACCGTGGGTGCAACAGGAGAACGAGACCCGGGTCTGATACTCTGGGATATTAATTAATAATATACAGACTAAATATTAGATCATGACATCTTTGATATCAATTTTATATCAAGTGTTATTATCAATCAAAGTTGATCAAAATGTCATTTTGGCGTCTGGGACGGCCGTCTGGACGAAGATTTGAGCAAAGGCGCCGACCGTGGGTGCAACAGGAGAACGAGACCCGGGTCTGATACTCTGGGATATTAATTAATAATATACAGACTAAATATTAGATCATGACATCTTTGATATCAATTTTATATCAAGTGTTATTATCAATCAAAGTTGATCAAAATGTCATTTTGGCGTCTGGGACGGCCGTCTGGACGAAGATTTGAGCAAAGGCGCCGACCGTGGGTGCAACAGGAGAACGAGACCCGGGTCTGATACTCTGGGATATTAATTAATAATATACAGACTAAATATTAGATAATGACATCTTTGATATCAGTTTTATATCAAGTGTTATTATCAATCAAAGTTGATCAAAATGTCATTTTGGCGTCTGGGACGGCCGTCTGGACGAAGATTTGAGCAAAGGCGCCGACCGTGGGTGCAACAGGAGAACGAGACCCGGGTCTGATACTCTGGGATATTAATTAATAATATACAGACTAAATATTAGATCATGACATCTTTGATATCAATTTTATATCAAGTGTTATTATCAATCAAAGTTGATCAAAATGTCATTTTGGCGTCTTGGTCGGCCGTGTGGACGAAGATTTGAGCAAACGCGCCGACCGTGGGTGCAACAGGGGAACGAGACCCGGGTCCGATACTCTGGGATATTAATTAATAATATACAGACTAAATAATTAGATGATGACATCTCTGATATCCATTTTATATCAAGTGTTATTATCAGTCAAAGTTGATCAAAATGTCATTTTGGCGTCTTGGTCGGCCGTGTGGACGAAGATTTGAGCAAACGCGCCGACCGTGGGTGCAACAGGGGAACGAGACCCGGGTCCGATACTCTGGGATATTAATTAATAATATACAGACTAAATAATTAGATGATGACATCTCTGATATCCATTTTATATCAAGTGTTATTATCAATCAAAGTTGATCAAAATGTCATTTTGGCGTCTGGGACGGCCGTCAGGACGAAGATTTGAGCAAAGGCGCCGACCGTGGGTGCAACAGGAGAACGAGACCCGGGTCTGATACTCTGGGATATTAATTAATAATATACAGACTAAATATTAGATCATGACATCTTTGATATCAATTTTATATCAAGTGTTATTATCAATCAAAGTTGATCAAAATGTCATTTTGGCGTCTGGGACGGCCGTCTGGACGAAGATTTGAGCAAACGCGCTGACCGTGGGTGCAACAGGGGAACGAGACCCGGGTCTGATACTCTGGGATATTAATTAATAATATACAGACTAAATAATTAGATGATGACATCTCTGATATTAATTTAATATCAAGTGTTATTATCAATCAAAGTTGATCAAAATGTCATTTTGGCGTCTGGGACGGCCGTCTGGACGAGGATTTGAGCAAACGCGCCGACCGTGGGTGCAACAGGGGAACGAGACCCGGGTCCGATACTCTGGGATATTAATTAATAATATACATACTAAATAATTAGATGATGACATCTCTGATATCCATTTTATATCAAGCGTTATTATCAGTCAAAGTTGATCAAAATGTCATTTTGGCGTCTTGGTTGGCCGTGTAGACGAAGATTTGAGTAAACGCGCCGACCGTGGGTGCAACAGGGGAACGAGACCCGGGTCCGATACTCTGGGATAATAATTAATATTATATACACTAAATAATTAGATGATGACATCTCTGATATCCATTTTATATCAAGTGTTATTATCAGTCAAAGTTGATCAAAATGTCATTTTGGCGTCTTGGTCGGCCGTGTGGACGAAGATTTGAGCAAACGCGCTGACCGTGGGTGCAACAGGGGAACGAGACCCGGGTCCGATACTCTGGGATATTAATTAATATTATATACACTAAATAATTAGATGATGACATCTCTGATATCCATTTTATATCAAGTGTTATTATCAGTCAAAGTTGATCAAAATGTCATTTTGGCGTCTTGGTCGGCCGTGTGGACGAAGATTTGAGCAAACGCGCCGACCGTGGGTGCAACAGGGGAACGAGACCCGGGTCCGATACTCTGGGATATTAATTAATAATATACAGACTAAATAATTAGATGATGACATCTCTGATATCCATTTTATATCAAGTGTTATTATCAGTCAAAGTTGATCAAAATGTCATTTTGGCGTCTTGGTCGGCCGTGTGGACGAAGATTTGAGCAAACGCGCCGACCGTGGGTGCAACAGGGGAACGAGACCCGGGTCCGATACTCTGGGATATTAATTAATAATATACAGACTAAATAATTAGATGATGACATCTCTGATATCAATTTTACATCAAGTGTTATTATCAATCAAAGTTGATCAAAATGTCATTTTGGCGTCTGGGACGGCCGTCAGGACGAAGATTTGAGCAAAGGCGCCGACCGTGGGTGCAACAGGAGAACGAGACCCGGGTCTGATACTCTGGGATATTAATTAATAATATACAGACTAAATATTAGATCATGACATCTTTGATATCAATTTTATATCAAGTGTTATTATCAATCAAAGTTGATCAAAATGTCATTTTGGCGTCTGGGACGGCCGTCTGGACGAAGATTTGAGCAAACGCGCTGACCGTGGGTGCAACAGGGGAACGAGACCCGGGTCTGATACTCTGGGATATTAATTAATAATATACAGACTAAATATTAGATAATGACATCTTTGATATCAGTTTTATATCAAGTGTTATTATCAATCAAAGTTGATCAAAATGTCATTTTGGCGTCTGGGACGGCCGTCTGGACGAAGATTTGAGCAAAGGCGCCGACCGTGGGTGCAACAGGAGAACGAGACCCGGGTCTGATACTCTGGGATATTAATTAATAATATACAGACTAAATATTAGATCATGACATCTTTGATATCAATTTTATATCAAGTGTTATTATCAATCAAAGTTGATCAAAATGTCATTTTGGCGTCTGGGACGGCCGTCTGGACGAAGATTTGAGCAAAGGCGCCGACCGTGGGTGCAACAGGAGAACGAGACCCGGGTCTGATACTCTGGGATATTAATTAATAATATACAGACTAAATATTAGATCATGACATCTTTGATATCAATTTTATATCAAGTGTTATTATCAATCAAAGTTGATCAAAATGTCATTTTGGCGTCTGGGACGGCCGTCTGGACGAAGATTTGAGCAAAGGCGCCGACCGTGGGTGCAACAGGAGAACGAGACCCGGGTCTGATACTCTGGGATATTAATTAATAATATACAGACTAAATATTAGATAATGACATCTTTGATATCAGTTTTATATCAAGTGTTATTATCAATCAAAGTTGATCAAAATGTCATTTTGGCGTCTGGGACGGCCGTCTGGACGAAGATTTGAGCAAAGGCGCCGACCGTGGGTGCAACAGGAGAACGAGACCCGGGTCTGATACTCTGGGATATTAATTAATAATATACAGACTAAATATTAGATCATGACATCTTTGATATCAATTTTATATCAAGTGTTATTATCAATCAAAGTTGATCAAAATGTCATTTTGGCGTCTTGGTCGGCCGTGTGGACGAAGATTTGAGTAAACGCGCCGACCGTGGGTGCAACAGGGGAACGAGACCCGGGTCCGATACTCTGGGATATTAATTAATAATATACAGACTAAATAATTAGATGATGACATCTCTGATATCCATTTTATATCAAGTGTTATTATCAGTCAAAGTTGATCAAAATGTCATTTTGGCGTCTTGGTCGGCCGTGTGGACGAAGATTTGAGCAAACGCGCCGACCGTGGGTGCAACAGGGGAACGAGACCCGGATCCGATATTCTGGGATATTAATTAATAATATACAGACTAAATAATTAGATGATGACATCTCTGATATCAATTTTATATCAAGTGTTATTATCAATCAAAGTTGATCAAAATGTCATTTTGGCGTCTGGGACGGCCGTCAGGACGAAGATTTGAGCAAAGGCGCCGACCGTGGGTGCAACAGGAGAACGAGACCCGGGTCTGATACTCTGGGATATTAATTAATAATATACAGACTAAATATTAGATCATGACATCTTTGATATCAATTTTATATCAAGTGTTATTATCAATCAAAGTTGATCAAAATGTCATTTTGGCGTCTGGGACGGCCGTCTGGACGAAGATTTGAGCAAACGCGCTGACCGTGGGTGCAACAGGGGAACGAGACCCGGGTCTGATACTCTGGGATATTAATTAATAATATACAGACTAAATATTAGATCATGACATCTTTGATATCAACTTTATATCAAGTGTTATTATCAATCAAAGTTGATCAAAATGTCATTTTGGCGTCTTGGTCGGCCGTGTGGACGAAGATTTGAGCAAACGCGCCGACCGTGGGTGCAACAGGGGAACGAGACCCGGGTCCGATACTCTGGGATATTAATTAATAATATACAGACTAAATAATTAGATGATGACATCTCTGATATCAATTTTATATCAAGTGTTATTATCAATCAAAGTTGATCAAAATGTCATTTTGGCGTCTGGGACGGCCGTCAGGACGAAGATTTGAGCAAAGGCGCCGACCGTGGGTGCAACAGGAGAACGAGACCCGGGTCTGATACTCTGGGATATTAATTAATAATATACAGACTAAATATTAGATAATGACATCTTTGATATCAATTTTATATCAAGTGTTATTATCAATCAAAGTTGATCAAAATGTCATTTTGGCGTCTGGGACGGCCGTCTGGACGAAGATTTGAGCAAAGGCGCCGACCGTGGGTGCAACAGGAGAACGAGACCCGGGTCTGATACTCTGGGATATTAATTAATAATATACAGACTAAATATTAGATAATGACATCTTTGATATCAGTTTTATATCAAGTGTTATTATCAATCAAAGTTGATCAAAATGTCATTTTGGCGTCTGGGACGGCCGTCTGGACGAAGATTTGAGCAAAGGCGCCGACCGTGGGTGCAACAGGAGAACGAGACCCGGGTCTGATACTCTGGGATATTAATTAATAATATACAGACTAAATATTAGATCATGACATCTTTGATATCAATTTTATATCAAGTGTTATTATCAATCAAAGTTGATCAAAATGTCATTTTGGCGTCTGGGACGGCCGTCTGGACGAAGATTTGAGCAAAGGCGCCGACCGTGGGTGCAACAGGAGAACGAGACCCGGGTCTGATACTCTGGGATATTAATTAATAATATACAGACTAAATATTAGATCATGACATCTTTGATATCAATTTTATATCAAGTGTTATTATCAATCAAAGTTGATCAAAATGTCATTTTGGCGTCTGGGACGGCCGTCTGGACGAAGATTTGAGCAAACGCGCTGACCGTGGGTGCAACAGGGGAACGAGACCCGTGTCCGATACTCTGGGATATTAATTAAAAATATACAGACTAAGTAATTATATTAGCTAAGACCGGACATTTGTTCACCCGTTCGATTTTACCATGAGCCCATCCTGACAGTTTCATAATTTATTTTCATCCTTTCCACTGTGTCATCGTATAACGAATAATAAATTCTTATATTCCTCAAATCATATTTTTTTAAATTTTTAGATGCAAATGCGTCGTCCAACAGCTGCTAAAAAAACAGCTTCAGTCTTCCTTCGATGGGGGTCATGGTAATTGTTGGGTTAAAGTTATAACTTAGTTATAGCAGACAATAATGACTCCCATGACGCAAGATGTGATAATCTTAGATGGTGTCAGTCAACGACAACAACAACATAGATGAATGGATGATGATGATGATGTGGTGCTGTCAGTCATTGTAGCCCTATATAGCCACAACTCGCTTTTCTTTGTTGTTTGAAGGTATTGAACCAAAATTGCTTAGCCGGCATTTTGTGTGGCTCTGATTTTCCAAGAAAAAAGGAAATAAGGGCGCAAAATCCTTCTAGTGCTCGCTATCTGTACAGAAGAACACCTCACATCAGCACCGCTCCCTGAGGTGTGAAGTACAAAATAAAATACCTTTCCAAGGTTCACCGACCAGGAATATACGGATAATCTTCCTAGCGTCTCATCATATATACTATGTAGCTGTTGAAGCATAAAAAAAAAGAAAAGAAGAGTTCACGGCACCAAGTTTTCACGAAACGACCACGCTTATTTTTATACCGCGCTATTTTTATATACTTTACACTTGTCAGTCAGGCGAAATTTTCACTTTTGAGGTAAATGAACGACCAATAAATGCCCTGCGCTCCTGCTCAGCTTTTATTGATATATCCCATTACCAGTTGAGTCCTATCGTGCTTCTATACTTGTGCACATGTTTGAATTATTTTGCTATTAAGGAGCTTCAGATATGCTCGTGGTTGAAAACATGATGATCCCCCAAGCCACAACAAAGTGTGTTCTCCTGCAACAAACATTTCATACTGTGCTACCAACCAAACACGACACATAACGATTTCGAACAACTGAGGGAAAAGAGATACCGACACCTCGCCCTTTGCCCTTTGTGTCCCTTTGTGTGCCCTTTGGTCTCTCTTGGCCATTTCTCCTTGTTTACGGCACTTGTGAAAACAACAGGAACGGAAGAAGCTTGGTGAGCATTTTTACGCCTTGAGCGTTTGGACGGTGAGACTACCACATTGATAATTGTACCACCTTTGTCGCGTGATTGAACGTGATCTGACAGGTATTTGAGATGTCATAAATTAATATAGTTGTCCGTATATTTTAAACTGACGTGGGAATCTTTGAAAACCGTGGTTGATTTCTTTGTTCTACTGTGGAAGAATGATTGAGGTTCTAGAACAAAGGCATGGCTCCTTCTATTTTACAGAATATAATAGAGAAAGTCGCAACGTGCCACTGGGATAGTGGTTGTCACCGGTGGCATATGGCGATGCAGTTTGTATCAGCATTTTAAATATACCTCTATGACGTGGTCGACCCCGCTCACTTCTGGAATTCATTCACCCTGATTTTAATGTTCTTTTTGTTTCCCTTCTTCTTTGCGGTAGCAAATTAGTAAGTAAATTAGACGCAACAATGTTTTATTACAATTATATGTGAAAGGCACAAGGCGTAGACAATTGTATTTTACACATGCTGTATGAGATTTATGTGCTTTTCACAAGTCATTGCAAATGCATGGCTATACCTCAGAACTATAAATAGTATGGACATAATTTGATGGTTGAATTTTCCTCTGACGTACACTAACTAAAAATTTCTACAGGCCTTCCACGTGACAGGATTGTAGCCCAGTTCCCCGCGTCCCAACTCCCAATGAAGGGAGAACAGGATGCACGGACAATGCCATTCTTAGGTTGAACACGACAACGGAGGAATGTCTGACTCGCCGGGAGAGGCAGAGCGGTTGTTTCTTGCCAAAGGTAACGCGTGCCTGGGAGGTCCGCGGTTCGAATCCGCGGGCCGGCTGTGCCGTCTGGGGTTTTTCCTGGGTTTCCCTCGGGGTCCAGGAAGAAATGTCCCCGGAAAAAATGTCCTCGGAAGAAATGCCCCCGGAAAAATTGTTCCCGGAAAAAAATGTTCCCTGGAAGAAATGTCCCCGGAAAAAATGTCCCCTGAGGAAAATTCACTTTTGGTACGCGTGGACTGATTGACTTCGGACGTTGATTTTTTACTAGGACGGTGTGAACGTTTGGATTTTTGAGCACCAAAGCGAGTAATCGTATATCCTATTCCATTTCCGAATCAAATATGGAATTCAATGTTCGAGTTCCAAATCGAATTGACGCTTCTACTAAACCGAATATATTTGAATAGTCCCGAAGCTGCACATGTAAGGCCGGCATCTCCTTTTTGTGTGAATAAACATATACCCCCCCCCCGGCACATGTAGGGAAAGAAAGAGTAAACGCTATATACATATACTATACATGTTTGTATTCCAATATATGTTGTATATGTATCCAATTACGGTTATGCAACGAGTCACTTAATTTATTGGTATTAAATTCCATTTTAAAATGACTACTCACACATAGCATTTCTTTGCCTAGGGAGTCGCTGTGGGTCAGTTTTGGTGAATTTACTTCGTTGTGTCTTGCAACAAAGCGGCCTGTACAGTCATGGGCTCCCGAGATGTGACACCGCTAGACATATTGAAATACATTTTTGCCTGTCAATTTTGTTGTCCCCCCGCATTTTATTTTCCTTTTTACACATCACCCTGCACGTCGATCTGCGCTCTTCTAAAACGGAACTTGACATGCTCCTGGCCATTCCGAATGACATCTTCTCTCCTGATTTGTTGAAACTGGACGGCGTACTACATTGTGTGACACTTTACATTTGTGCTAATTAGCAGAGAAAATGTTTTTCCGTGTTAGCACCGCGAAGCAACTGTTGCTGTACGGGGTGTACAGGCGCGGAGAGAGGACAGCAGGAGGGAGGGTGACAGGGGGTTAGTATGCGTCCTGGGCCGACTTCAGGGCTAAGTGTGCCGATATTCGTCACGAAAGTCCGACGGAAAACCCAGGGAAAACCTTAGAGAGCACACCTGGTAACAGGATTCGAACCCGTGTCACCTCACAGTCTCGACGTGAAAGGCGATCATCCAAACCGCTACTCCACGCGAGCTAGTACAGAAAAAAGTACGTCTCGCTCTTATGTCGATGTTGATGTTGATGAAGAAAAATACTAGGGAGACGTTAATTCCCTCAAACCTGAAAGGATAGCTGTGTCATCAGGCCTAAAATCTAGTCTCAAAATCCCGGCGTTCTGATTGCACATCAGTCAGTACGACGTCACGCAGGATATACTTCTTAGTATAAGAAAGAAACAAAATAAGAATATCCCAGCCAAGTGTGCACGTTGTATCAACGAACGTGACAATTGATTGCAGTGTATTCGCTACTAGAAATCGTAAGTGAAGGTATAGGTCGAGCTTTCCAAGTAAAAACACTTAGTAAGTGGTTAGGAATTTTAGTATTTATTTTTAGCCCGAGGACTTTAAGACCTGCAATATCGCAACCGGGGATTTCGCAAAAATTCCACGCGTACCAAAAGTGGATGTTTCCCGAGGGGACATTTTTTCCGGGGGACATTTTTTCCAGGGGACATTTCTTCCGGGAACATTTTTTCCGGTTCCCTTCCCTCAGATGTGTAATAGGCGTATGCCGGCACAGTTCCCCTGAAGTCGGCCCATGGACGCAGCTATCCTCCCCCCGAGCGGATTCCGCTCTGTCTTCCACTTCACCCTTTCCTCTCCTCCTCTCCACCACCTTTCCCTTCCCGAGAAACATGCCGCCTAATCAGACAGGCAGACCTCTCGGGTTCCTCCCAACGACACTCGTCCTCCTCCTCCTCCTCCAAAGGAACCGGGACGGAGAAGTTGAAATGAGGGAATTGTGCACCCCGCTGGAGAGTTTGCTCTGGAACCACAAAAAGGAAGCAGCAACCTTCTTCCCAAGTCTGCTGGACATACTTAACCCAGAGTTACATACACAAAGCAAAGGCATCCTAGAGGAATTGTTAGTTTGGTTTTCTGCAGTACAAGCTAGAAATAACAAGTGCGATGCAACAAAGGCGTGAAATGTAGTATTTCAGTGTTTTCAAATTCGTGGCATGATACGGGCCAGAAAATTGAAGAGTCATGTGCACGTACGAAATTTGGTTTGCATAGAGACGAACGTGCTTTTTGGTGTACTATTATAGATTTAATACCTGATCTGCATGTGATCGTGGTCTGTCGTGGCTTTTAAACTTTTGGGGCATTTTCTTTTTTAATATTTTGCGCCCCGTGTTCTAGTCGCTGCTGTAGAGATATTCATGGCCTTTTTCCAAGAGTAGATGAAGAATTGCTTTGTCATTTTGTAGTATTATCTTGAAGTGGGTATCTTCAAGGTACTGATAACTCAACACAACTCATTTTATTACAACAAACAATATGCCATTATGATATTATGCAATTTGAACTCCATTTGTTGAGGACGGACTTGCCGGTTACAGCTTTGGTGTAAGCATTTGATTAGAGGTTATTTCCCTTGTATTCCAAAAAGCTTACCAAGTTACCATGTCCCGTTCCTGTGTTCCCGTTTCGATAAAAACTCTGCATCTTCCCGTGGCCTTTCAAGTTTGCATAAATGGAACAAAGGTCTCAAAGCATGAAATAAGCCGTTTTATCACATTATGGCCATCCCGGGAGTGATTCATTGTGATGAACTATGTTAAAAATAATGCGGTCCGCAGTAAAGGAAACCCTATACACACACAAAAAAAATGACTTGAGCGACAAAAGTAACACGTTTAATGCGCTCCGACTTGCACTACGCATAGGTTCAATCAGTCAGCTTCTGCTCTCGAGTTAAGAAAACAAAAGATTGAGGTGAAACCACAGAAGCAGTATACAGGGTGTTTGCTCCGTCCAGAAATCATATTTAAAGCGAGCGATAAAAGAAAAGCAAGTGGTACTTTTCACAGGTACAGGGTACTGCTTCACTATAGTAGCACCTGTTCCTTAGTCAAGTAGCTCAAAAATAGAGCTCGTTTCTCTTTTATCGCTCGCTTAAAATAAAGTTTCTGGACACGTTAGAGCAAACACCCTGTATAATTGTCAATCACGTAATTTATGATTTGAAATCATTTTATGCCGCAATAATTTTATGGCTAGCGAGTCTAACAGCTTTGGAGGGGCACCAGGTAATTCTATGTCGTTCTTTAGGTCTTGAAAGTACGCCGCCATCACCGAGGAAAAAGTATGTAGAAATACAAGGGGAATAACGTCTAATCAAATGCTTCCACCAAAGATGTAACAAATGGAATTCAAATGCAGTGATGGCCACTAACTACTTCTACAGTAGTTTAACTATAACTACTAACTACTTTGTGATTGAGTAGTTTAACTACTAGTTCAACTACTTTTCAGGGGAGTAGTTAAAACTACTTTTTAACTACTGCAATGTAGTTTAACTACATCTATAACTACTTAACGTTGTCCACCAACACCAATCCCTTGTAGTGTTCTTGGACAGCTAAATATGGATCACAAGCAATAATAAACTTTGGCTCAAGCCATTGCTACGATCGTCAAATACAAAGCTTGCGGCGGGATTCTTTCTGTGCCTACGCGATAAACTAAGTTGCAGAATTATTTCACAGCAAATGAGGCTTCACTAGACAAACATTAAAAGTGAAGATTTAGTACACATGCACGACACAATTGCTCTGCACCTCCGTTCTCATCAAACAAGTAGCTCAAGGTAAAAGTCGGAAGCAAAATCCTGCCGTAAAGCTTGCGGCAAAATCGGAAGTAGTTGGCGCCTTCAGTAACCTAACTACTGTAGTTAACTACTTAAAATAGTAGTTTAACTAGTAGTTGCCACTACATTTCTGCAAGTAGTTGATAACTACTTTTTAACTACAATCAGGTAGTTTAACTAGTAGTTTAACTACATGTAGTTAACTACTGGCCATCACTGTTCAAATGTCATAGTATCCGTACCTTGAGGATACCCTTTTCGAGATAACACTCACTCCAAAATGACAAAGCAATTCTTCATCTACTCTTGAAAAAATAAATAACAAATAAATATCTGTACAGCACCAACCAGAACCTGGGGGGTGTCCGCCCATTTGGTCAAACGCCGTTTGATCGAAGGCGTTTGATTGAACGCCGCTTAGTCGAAAGCCGTTTGATCGAAAGCCGGTTGATCGACGCCATTTTTTCGAAGGGAGTTAAAAGCTCGCAGTGTGTCCTTAGCACCTCTTTTTCTGTAGTAGTGCCAGAACTGGACTTTGGGAGCTATGACGTAACTATATCGACACGCGACACTACACTTGGAGCTCTACACTGGGAGCAGTACGTAGTTAGCACTGAGATACCTAGCTAGACGCTGGGAGCAATCACGTAATTCTAGCAACACGTTGCTCTACACTGGGAGCAGTGCGTAGTTAGCAATGACATACCTAGCCAGACGTTGTTAGCAGGACGCTGGGAGCATGCAGTACGTAGTTAGCACTGAGATAGCCAGCCAGACGCTGGGGGCAGTAGACGCTGGGAGCAATCACGTAATTCTAGCAACACATTGCTCTACGCTGGGGGCCGACGGAGTACGGTAGTCACAGTACGTAGTTAGCAAATGACATAGCTAGCCAGACGTTGTTAGCAGGACGCTGGGAGCTCTCCAGACGTTGCCGTGCGTATTTAGCAGTGACATAACTAGCCAGGCGCTGTTAGCAGTACGCTGAGAGCAAGATAGCCCAAACCAATCTCGCGCCGGCCCCGCCCCGGCTCATGCAAGTGATTGATAACCAAACATATGTCTCGTTTTTTATATTTTATTTGAATCAATTTGAACTGCATCACCTGCAACACACAAAGTATTGCAATTACTACACGGTGACACATACGTAAGGATGCGTCACATCTGCTACACTATGCAGCACACAAACTGTCACATAATGATATTTCTAAGAACACACCTTACACAAACATTGTTAAGAACTTTTACGGGAGGGCACGCAATGTATGCTCACGCGCAACCATATAGTATATAGAGTTATAACGGACTGACCTTTAGTGGTGAAGGACTCTGAACTGCTGTGCTTCATGCATCAATGTAGTCCTCTGAACGGCTGTGCTTCATACATCCATGTAGTCCTCCGATATGCTGCGCCTCATGCATCCATGCATATACGACACAATCCACACAACATCACTGAAAAGAATAGAGACTGTAACAAGATTTAAAGACGGCAGTAGGGACGCACCACTTTGCCATCAAAGTGTTCTCCTCAGAACTCACGCCAATCTTGAGGAAAAGCATACCACATTGTGGTCGCCGGGAAAAAAACTTCGCTTAAGTACCCCTTTCGCAAAACAAGTTTTCGGATCAATTATCTTGACTCGTGTATCTCTCTGTTGCGACTTGAGCAACAAACAGCTTTTCTTTTCTCGCATAACATTATATCTTCAGCGGGGATCTGGTGATTTTTTGTTGTTGTTGTAAGGTGAGTGTGTAACGTCTGAAGTGGAAAAGTGAAGCTCTTTCAGGGTGACTATCTCGAACCACATCTCTCGAGATTTTCCTCGACTTAGAAAACAAGTGGCACGCCAGTTGCATAAAAAGTAGTGCATGCAACTTAACGTTTACCAGAAAGGAGGAAAATGGCGAGCCAGTTTTATGTAAATCTGCTCTCGAATGCTTCACTAATGAATTTCCCAATAACACGATGAGCAAGTTTCGTGTTAAGCTCTCTCAACCCATAAGTCTAGATGGTATGTGGGGAAGTTGCCCTGACAGAGGTAAATATTCCTTTTGCAATCAAGAATGTCACAGATGATGTTAATGAGATAACAGAGACAAGCATGTTCGGTGCTACAACTACAAAGGAGAAGATCAAGTTTCAGGCGGGAGAAAACATTCTCCCACCCATCAAACAGTTGCTCGCAAAGCATTACAGGACACAGGCACGATAATACGTGCAACTGGTCATTATGAAATACAGCTTCCGCTGAATGCCGGCCTGGAATTCAGTTCCACGCTGGCGACTAAACTTGGCTTTACTCAGAAGATTATTGGTCCGCTCGGAGATTGATAAAGGCCGGTCTGTGAAGGTACTCAAGTATCAAGTGGATACCGAAGAGGAAATCACCCTAATTGTTTATCAGTCGCGCACGAAAAAATATGAAATTCCAGAAGGCTACTACAGCTCAGGACAGGATCTCGTAGATGCAATAAATCATGCATATCGGACACAGTTACAGCTACCTCAGGATGCTCGTCTTTTATTCTACAATTCCTACAACAACGTCTGTCAGCTGGAACGTCATAACGATGGCTACACCACCTTTCTTCCCATATTTAGCTCTAATGTTGGGATTTGGAGCGAGAACAACTTTCTCCAACTTTGCTGTGGCCAGAGCGTGATATATGTCTTTTCCCGGCACAAAATTACATCTTCGTTTACCACAGACATCATCGGGAGTGAAGCTGTAGGAGATATAACTGCACCACTTTTACGTCTACTTCCATTCAGGGTACAGAATCGTAACGAAGTCATTTCTTATTCTTTTACAAACCTGTACTATAAATATGTAGTAGCAAAGGAATTAACTACCATTCAAATCGAGTTGGCCAAACGAGATAGGTGATTTCATTCCATTCATTGCAGGCTCAGGACGTGTCGGGGGTCACATTACACTTTAGGAAAGTCTAAGAAAAAAATGCATATATTGCAGTCACCTTGTTGCGTCGCACATTTTGGTGGCGGTAAGCGTGATCTTCCACATTATTCGGGACCGCTTTATCAAGTTGGATCAGGCATTTTCTCAGACCTGGTGCAGCAGTTCATGCCTATACTAACTAAACAAGTGGCACCATATGTGGGACGAAAACTCCTCGACACGGGACGTCATATAGCTGAAGAAGTTCAACAAGGACAACATTTGGAGAGGCTGTAAAGAGAGGTGTTGGACGCACGATCCACTCACCCATGACGATTTGCTTCGCAAACTTAAAGGAAAGGAAGAAAGGCAATAAAAGCAAACGCAAGAGGGTTGGCCGGTCAGTGAAAGTGGTGAAGAAACGAAGAAAGGTGACTTTTTCACCTGAGAAACATGTCTAGCATTGCTATTGTACACAAGAATTCCTGCCTCTGCACAACAAATCAACTGGAGCTCTTTCATTGCCTCCAACCAACTTTTCCTTGGAGAAGTCGGAATACGTGGAGTTCTTTCCTGTTTCAGCACCAACATCGAGTGGTGTGATTGAGTATAATGTTCCCGGTCCCTTGGAGGTGCCTTCTTCGATCTACAGTCGAGTTCTTACACATTCAATGCAAGATTGTTCGCAAAAATGGGGACGTGGCATCCGCCACGGTAGGCACGGACTGTGACACCAGACAACGTGATCCCCGTTCAGAGTTTTGCCTCTTCCCTCTTTCAACATGTGCATATTTATCTAAATTCGGACACTGGTTTCTAATTTCGAGCACTATGCATATCGCTCCTACCTGGATATCATTACCAATGCAAACAATGTTACTCAAACTCACACACTGTCCGCAATGTTATACGAACCAGATCCAGTGGGAGAGTCAGAAAATTTTGCCGTGCCTGCTGAAGCAAAAGGATGTTTGCTCGTTACAAACGTACTAAAGGATCTGCACTATGTGATCTTTATGCACCAATCTTCAGTGACATTCTGCCAGCAGGAAAAATTTTTGCTTAATGGAACCGATCTCAGGGTTGTGCTGAGGCAAACGACTGACGAATTTAGACTTCTCTCTGGCCCCGCTGAGAATGAAAAACATACAGTGGAGTTTGCACGCATTGTCCTCTACCTTCGACGAGTGCAGGTATCACCCAGCGTACTTGTCGGCATTGAGCGAAGACTTCAAACGACACCTGCCTCGTATCTCCTCCGAGGTTTGGAAATTAAGTACAGAACGATTGCACCAAACCAGTCTCAGGCGATATTCGACGACCTCTACAGTGAAAGAGTTCCATCAAAATTGACGGTGTTGATGGTCAAGAGTTGGTTGCATTCCAGGGCAAACTTGCAGCGAAACCCTTTCAAACTGGAGCTTTTAAACTAAAGAGAGCAGTGCTCGATGTTGGTGGTCAACAGTACACGGATGACTTTGACTTTCCACGGGATATTTACACAAAGGGTTACATGAACTTGCTTCACAAACTTAAGCCGCAAAGACATCCCCCCTACCTCCAGAGCCTATCAAAAAGAAAAATTTATGCTCTATTACCACCTCACACCAGACGTGAGGTGCACTCACTCAGTCCAATAGTGCAAGCCAACGTTCGTCTTACACTGACATTTGCTGCAAACCTTACGGAAGCTGTGACTGTACTTTTTATTCGGAGACTCCTCGTGTTCTGGAAATCAACAAAGACCGGCGAGTGAAATTCGTCTAGAGAAGATGGAAGAGTGGGAGTTCTATGCAACGTTTTCCCCGCAACCATTGCACAAGGTCTTGCTTCCGTGGGACATTTGCATGTGACGAAATTGCGCAGCAAAAAGCCGAGCCTGGTCTTTAACGTGGTGAACACCGCTCCCAGATCTTCACGTGGAGAACACTGGACACTATGTCATATTGCCCGGAATGGAAGCATCTCTTATTTCGACAGTTATGGTACCCTCCAGTGTACAAGGAATTTTACACATTCATTGATCACACGAAATCGTTTCACTATAATCGAAAACGACTCCAGGGATATGAATCTGCAACCGTGGACTCTACTGTCTCTATGTAGGTGCACTTCTCTGTTGTGGATTTCCACTACAAGAGTGTACTCGAAGGTTCTCACCAACAAATTTCAAGCTCAACGACAGGCTTATACCCAACCCTTGTGCGTAAACAATTCCAGAAAGGGAAGATGCTGTCATGCTGCAGTGTGCTCTAAGAGATCAATAAAAATATGTTTGTTGTTTTCCAAACAAACTGATTTTATTACTTATGTCAACAAAAGGGTATACAATAAAGCATTATTCAGACTCCTGAGATACACAACATTGTAACAATATTACAAGATAAGCTACGTAAAAAGTTTTTCTGTGAGTACAGAACATTGAGAGTATCGCTCCAAAAAGTTACTTTTTTCAGAATAATACAAGACATGCTGCTTACAGGCATCTGCTGCCTAAATCAAGTATACAATTTCATTTTGAGACTCTGAGATGCGTGCACAACATTATAACAATATTACAAGATAAGCTACATACAAAAACTTTTGTGCGAGTACAAGGACGTTGGAGAGCATTACTCCCAAAAAAGCATTTTTTTTTTCGGGAATGTTAATACAAGATGATGCTGCTTATAGTCATCACTCTCTAAATCAAGCATACAATTATTAGAATAGGGATAACACAACTACAACCATTTGTGAGACACTGGACTTTTAATTACACATTACAAGTACCTGTGGGATACAAAAAAAGGTTCGTCACTTGTGTTGCTTGAGAAAAGCATTGACTTCCCTGTGTATTATTCAACATGTGAACTCCATAACAAAGGCTACGATACAGTCACCACTCTTTCATTACAGTAGCTAATCACAACCACTGTCATACCAAAATGGTAATGTCTCTACTCCATCCGAGCAAAATATATCGCTTTGTGTCCAGAGGGTTGAGAGCTAATTTTTCTCACGGTCACGCCTTTTGTTTACGTTGTCTCTTCTGCACGATGAGGTTCTGTTTAACCCTGTGTATTGTGCCATGTTCAAGAGCCATCTGTGTACATGGGAAAGTGAAGTTTTCGTGCTTCACACAGCTTTACACCTTTGGCACGGTTGTACTGTTTCTTGCTACAGAGATCTAGTGCATATAGCTTGGGTTTTAAGCAACAAAAACCAGTATATGATCACGAGGCATCCATTCTTAAACTTGCCCAGTACCATTTGTTTTTCGTCGAATACAAAGGGTTGTCTTGCTCATAGGCTGAGTTGTCCAAGTGATCGTCAGCTAGTTCAAAGCAGTGTCTTTTCATCGCTCAGCAATATTATATAGGAATCTGTGTCCATGTACAACAGTCTAGTAACGGGAGCTACCACGCCATCAGATGATGTGATAGAAGTCAAACATCTTAGCTTTGAGAGTTCAGTATTGTGAAACCCAAGTATAGTGGTTGTTTCATCTGAAGCACTGCCTGGGAGAACTGAAACAGGATTACATGAGCACTTAATGCTCGAAACTGTTTGAGGTTTGGCTTACGCAAGAGTTTTCAAAACTTGTTCGTCTGTCACTGTGAGGCGACAGTCTACAAATTCCTCACTTGCATACAAAATCTGCCGAAAACAGCAGTTATCATATACTTACTTTTCTGACGCTCGAATGTATTAGTGGCATTTTTTCGCAGTTCGTGATTGAAATCCACATAGGTCACGAAGAAAAGGTTTCTGGTTGAATTTAGAACCTCTGTGAACCTTTGTGACTTGCACCCCCAATTGCATGTACAACTGCAAATTGCGATAGTGAAGAAAGTACTTCTCTTTGTTTGAACAATGTTAGCAGCAGCTTTGGCTCGATAGCTTTCGACGGAAGCCCAAACTTTTCCATCAACTGTTTCTGGTAGTCCTGACAATAGGTCGTAGGGAATGGACATTTTCTCTGGTGCAACTGGAAGATCACTATGACGATCATGAATTTCTTGATCATACAACAGATCCACTTCGAGAAAGTAACCAATAGATGCATCTGTGGAATGCGAGTTATGTCTAGGTTCTCAATTTCTTCCTTTGTCAACCACTGAAACCCTCCATCGGGTAGCGACTCCCGCATTACTGATCCATACAGACCGTTAACGTCAATGTAGTTAATTATTCTTGTCGGTTGTGTTGGATCAAACTGCTCTGTTCCGGAATATTTGCGGTCGCTTTTTCGAAGAGAGCATTGTGTTACACCTCCTCGCAGCCATTCTCAATTAGCAGGTACGCATCAGGGTCGTGAATGAGTTCTAGTTGTATCTCACTCATTGTTAGTGCGCAGGACAGCATGCTTAACCCTGGGAGAGATACGAAATGCAGGGGTTCAATTTTGTGCACATCAAGTGTCATTTGCGGAAAAGTTTTGAAACACGTCTGCTAAAAGCAGTGTGTCAGTGAGCAGGTACAAATCTGAATATTTCGCCTAGACTTGTCATTTGAATTTTTCGAAGACATTCTGCGCATGGTTGTAGTCTTCTTCACTTACTTCCACTCCATTGAGTGTATTGAAGAATTTCACACGAGGTGGTAAACAAGGCTCATCATAGACCATCGAAGTCAGTGATATGGCTGTAGCAAAAGACTCCCTGCGAACGACAAGTCCAAAGTGTTCTTCGTTTGAGAAAAACTGTCGCAGACAATGAAAGTTTTCCACCCCCTTCTCACGCAGATTTTTCACCAAACATTTCAAGACTTCCATTTAGGAAACTCAAAACTGTCCATGAATCTAAAGGACCCAACGTCAATAGATTTGAATTTTTGACAGCTGCTGGCAATCACTCTTATTTTCGATTTTTGAGCAAATGCAAATGAGACTCAAGGAACTCACTATCATAGTTTGCATTGTGAGCAATGATTGGAATCATCTGAGGTGTTCTGAAATTGAGGTTGCACGATTGACACAAGGATTGTCCGAAACGTTCCACTTACACTGGTCATGGTCGCGCACTTTCTGGTTCTTTGCAAACGACTCTTTGCAAAAGTTACAGTGGGGTGCCGGCGGCGGGCTGGGCGTTCGTCTCTTCGCTCATTTCCAGAGGTGCAATCTGCTGTATCCACTCCAAAATTTCGTCATGTAATCTGTGCAGTAGACTCATGAACACAGCAACACAATTTGGTCACGAAAAAGGGGTTTCTGGAGAACATTTGAATCTGACGCTCGTATAACTAAGAGGCAGAAGGAGGGGAGGATATGATCTTCATACAACTTTCCTCCATCAAGACATGGTGACAGGACACTCTCAAAGTCATACACACCAGTAGAAAGGTACTTCAGCCAAAAGACGCTCACCAGCGAACTCTAAAGTGTCTCCTTTCTTTGGATAACTGTCTTGCCTACTTTCTGAAGTTTGCACAATGTTTATATGATTACTCAGGACAGCTTGTGTAGTGAAACCCATGGTACATCGCTTGCAATGGAAACGTCCACGTTTTGAAACAAACCATTGAAATTTGTGATGACCACAAAATGAGAGTCAATCATGAGTAGATCCACATGTTTTTCGCATTCCTCGTTCACAACTTTTATAGGATAGACAAATTTCTCTTCCCTTTCATATGCATAGACATTAATGGTGATGCCATTTTGCTTTTCAAACATTTCTACATCTTTGGGATACGCGATGGGAAATGACTCTGGGAGCACATACTGAGATAAGTATGACCGATACGAGGATGCTCTATGTCTTCGAAATCGATCAGCAGGATGCAATCCTGCTATCACGGAAAATGCAAAACACATATTTTGCTCACCCTCGTGCAGACCGTAATCCACATTCAGTAAAGACCTATTCTTTCGTTTCAACTCTGCAGGCAGCTCAAAGTCACTACAACCGATTAGTTCAGGCAGTAGACGTCCAACATTGATAATGCATGTGAGAATACGAAAGAGGAAAAAACCAGAGCCTTCGATTTCGAGACTTTCCAAGTTGTGCGCAATTCGCTGCCTGACTGAATAATAGCGGGTTCTATGTCAACTTCGACCCATACTGTCTCACCTTTGGCAGGCACGAATCGGTGTCTCAAGTCGTATCTCATATCATCCACTGTATGTCGTCCCAAGTTCTGCTTTGAGAAGGATGTAAAAACGTAATGGGAAACCAAAGTATCGCAACACACTACCAATATACTGTCCGTATAGATGAAAGAACGTTGTCACATCATGTCCAGCCTCGTCTCTGTCATGCAAGTGCAGCTCGAAGCGTCTTGTGTAATTTCGAAGTGTGCATAAAGTCTCACAGAATGGGATGCATGGTGTCTCCAGTTGGTGTACGTTTGCCAGATGAATTTGGAGTCCTACCGGTGTTGCGTAGAACTGTCGCTCATGTGGAGCACACAAGTGACAGGTGACCATGATTTCGAAGTTACTTTTTCTTCCCATTAGTGAAAATGATGTCTGGATACGCCAACTTCTTGCCATTGCGGTATCCATCCTTCTTCTCCATTTGGAGGTTTGGTAACTGTCTCATCTCTTCCAGGTCTTCGTCCGAAAGTCGCTTGAATCTATTCGGAAGGTAGACTTTCACCTTGGTCTCATTATCTGTCAGTAATTCTACGTAGACAGTGTCTCCATACATTGTCTCAATTCTGCGAATATCCAGAACATCAAATTTTTGATTCTTCGATAACATACTCATCTTTTGAATTTCTCCATCTCCCGACTTTTTCAGTTTGTTGAGTTTCTCCAAAATCGATGACATGCTTTCCTCGGAAAACTGAAAAAACGCATGGGGGAAAAGTTAGTTGACTCAACATGTACCCAGAGGGCGGCATACCTCTTCACGCTCAGATTCTCACTGAAGAAAACCCAATGTGTGTGACGGCTTATATACGAAAGACAACTCAACATTTTTTCGCAAATCATGACCTTGAATGTCTGAACAGTGAACAAACATGCATATAGTCACGTTATATCTTGTCAGGCCTTTTGAAAGTCTGCATCCTCCTCACACCACATGGTGAACGAACTTGTGTAGACATGTTATATCTTGTTAGTTCTTGAAACATCTTGCATGGACATGTGCTACAGCCTTGAACCTGCTGTCTGCATCTTTTTTTCTAACCTGCATAGACATGTTATGTCTTGCCAGATCTTTAAGACCTTGTATAGTCGTCTGCAAACCCGAACGTAATCTCCACATTTTCTTATATTATTTCCTCTTAAGCAGTTGCTGCAACACGTTTTCTTTTTTTTTATTATGTGGAGTCTTTAAAAGAAATATATTTATGAAGTTACGAAAGAGACAGTTATAAAAGCGAGTTTGAAATAGTAAAATGTGCAGTAGCTCTTGACGGTGACACCAGAGTGCCATGGCAAAGGAGAGCTCAAGGTGGTCCGATATTGAAACTCAACCCGGCGATTCGTGGTCCTCATCAGACAGTGATGAAGAAACACCAGACGGAGATGAGTGCGACAAATCGAACAAAAGTGTCTTTCGTATGCTAGCACCATGTCGCCAGCAGCACAGATCGTGGAAAGAACTTTCCAGGTGTGGTCTAATGGAGACGAAACGAATGTCTTTGGCGGAGGCTTTCAAGATTGTCGCCAATATAGTCCTCTTTCAAGAACTCCCCAAAAGTCTTCCAAACATTGGCGTCTGGGAGACTGCCAAAACCATGTATGCGAGTCTCAATAGAGAGCGTTTCGTTTCATACGACACACCATTCGGTTTGTTAACCAACTGGTCACACAAAATCGATGATTTGATGGACTACAAACAACAAATCGATCCTCTGTTGCTTTCAACAGAAAGCATATGTTTTATCGAAATCGCTGTGAAGTTGGGATACCACTCAACAGCAAAGTTCATCATGCTGTTCGTGATTGACTTTCTCAATTGTCGACTTGAAACTAATGTATAGCAACTGTCAAATAAATTCAGATTCTATGAAAAAACTTTCTCAGTTGCCTCTAGCAAGTAGATTGGAGCGGTGTCTCTCTCCTACATGCGCTGCGAGTTTCTGAAACTTCACATAACATCATACTGTATAGTATTTCACTGTGAAAAAAAAGATGACCGAGGTTGAATCGTACCGCTTCATTACTCCTGCTTCGATAACCATTTCGGGGCAAAGTCAGAGTGGAAAAACAACGTTGGTAACAAGACTTTTGACTCACAGAGCATCCGTTTTTGACAAACCATTTGATCGTATATTTTACATATACTTATACAAGCAACCATCTTTGACAAATTCCCCGAGGTCACATTTACGCGAGATATACCAGATAACTTGGAGAATGTCAGAAATTCTTTAATCATATTTGACGACTGTCTGGCCGACAAAGGTCGACTTAAAGAAATCTGTAATTTCTACGTTGCCGGCTGTCACCATCTAAATTGTTCATGTATTTTTATTACACAATATTTATTCGTCAACGAGCCCCTATATCGGTGCATTCAGTTTAATAGCAGCGCTCTGATTTTGTGTCGTTCTGCACGTATAGCGGATCAGATGCAGTTACTTTCACGACAGTTGTTTGGTCGAGGTAAAGGTGATTTGCTCTCCACCATATATAAAGATGCATGCAAGGAACCATATTCATACGTAGTAATCGATTTGTCTCAAAAGTGTCCGGACCACCTACGAGTGTGGACAAATATTTTCCCCGACGACCGACGGCAGATAGTATATAAAACATGAAGCGTGTGCGGAACAATATTCATTTCCTGCACTTGCTGGCCGAAACAAAGTCACCCGAACAACGTTACCATCTCCTGGAACATGCTACAAAGAATCAGTTAACAGCTATTAGAGAGATTTGTATAAATCTCTGTAAAGGGAACATCCAAGTGACTCCGAGTGTGCGAAAAAAACTGAAACCTTATGCAACCCCAATTCGAGCATTGGCAAAACGAGACGGCAGCAGTGTACAGAAAGTTCGCAGAGTATTGCAACAAACTGGTGGGTTTTTGCAGTTCCTCTTGCCACCACTACTCGGTCTCATCTCATCGCTAGGTGGCAGAGCGATTGCAAAAGCAATCGGTGTATAACTCATGCAGAAGTACGAGCTTGTTCCATATCGCGAATCTCCAATTCCTGAAATACTGCACAAGAATGAACCGGATGACATCAAAGCAAAAGAGATAATTCAATATCTCCACTCTTTGCTGCATCCCAATGTGGCGACGGATAGGACTACGACAGCTACAAGGAGAGAAGAGAGCGCACAGACGACAGAAGATGAGAGAAGTGACGCTGTCGCTGCTTTATGAGCAGTGGTTATAAGGTCAAAGCCAAACAACTTTTGCATATACTGCAGCAAACCATTTCCTGGGATCCGAAAACCTATCAGATCATTATTGATGGACAGCCACAAGAGGATACCAATATAATTGACCTCGTTTATTATCTCGTATCCAGAGCTCGTAGTACTCCGAGACCTCCATATCTTGATCGCATGTTACCTCATCTGGAGAAATTGAATTTGCCGTCACTCATTGTACCCTCATCGCGTCTTCAAAAGGGTGTCACAGTAGCGACTTCAAGCAGACGCTCACCAACTCTCGCTACTGAAACATCGCCACCGCTTACACGTGCTGCAAAACGCGCTCGCCATCAACAATGGATTCTCTTCTAGCTCAAGATGAAAAGAGTTACTTTGAAGATGCAAAGATACTGTCTCACTTCCCCTCAAGACATCATAAAAAGGTATTGGCAATGCTTCAACTAATAACAACTGTACTGGCGTACGACGAGAGTGGAAGAGTTATCTGTCACGGCAGAGTGATTCCCCAATCGTCTATTGTGGAGTTATTGCAGTACGAACTTCACAATAAGCAGCCCGCTTGGATGAGAGGTGACGTTTCAGCTACGATTAATGCATATCTGACTCTCGACGCTCTTCGAGTGCACGGCAGGAAGCGAAAGTGTTGATGGCTGCCTACTACGATCCACAACATGTTGCCAGTTTGGCGGAATACAGAGACTTGCGCAAGGCATTCGTGTAAAGAAGAGCAAAGTTGTCAAGTTTCTGGAGACGAGTGACCCTTACAGTCTGCACAAAGAGTTCAAGAGACCTTCGGTGTTCCGTAAAATAGTAGCTCTTGGTGTGAAGGAAACCTTCCAAAGCGACCTGAAGGATGTACAGAAACTTAAACATCATAACAGCGGCTTTCGCTATTTGCTATTCTGCATTGACGTTTTTTCTCGCCTTCTTGCAGTTGAGCCCATTCGTAATAAAAGACCTCCTGAGATAGTACGTGCTTTAACGCTTGCCTTCAGACGAATCGGAACACCCCGTCTTCTGCATACGGATCGCGGTGGCGAGTTCGTCAACAGTTTAGTGCAAACGTTTTTAAGAAAAAGGGTATTCATTGGTATAGCTCACATAGCCAGTACAAAGCAGCGCACGTCGAGAGACTTCAAAGGACTATAATGTCTACACTATATCGTATCTTTACATATCAGGGTCACAATCGATATCTAGACATCCTACCTCTCGTAGTAAAAGCATACAACAATCGAATACATAGATCTCTTTCTGCTAGACCCGTGGATGTAAACAAAGGAAATGAACACATTTTTCGAGCGAGACTCTACCCCACCCCAGCTGGACCACCAAAGCAACCACGATACAACGTTGGAAATATCGTGCGTATTGCTAAATACAGACATCAGTTGGTAAAGAAGTACTTAAGTTCTGCAACAACAGAATTGTTTATTGTGCGAGCTATCAAACTGGGTTATCCCAATACCTACCTATTACGTGACCTGAACAATGAGGATATCATTGGTGGTTTTTATGAGAGCGAACTTGTACGAGTGCGACAAATTCCAACAGTAGAAAAGATTATAAAAAGACGAGTCAAGAATGGCGAGCTTCAGTACTTGATTCACTCTGGTGACAGCTCGAAGTGGGTACCGGAAATTATCTTTTTGATTGACTGGCTGAATATGGACTGTTCACAGACTTCGGATGTACCTGAGGGAGGCAGGACTATCGAATACCTCGATTTTCGAGTGCAAGATCTGTGTGGAAAGCCTCATGCAACGTGGAAAGAAATGATGGACTGCAGTTTGACAGAGGGATCCGACCCAGTGATAGTGGAAGCCTTAAGGTAGTCACAGACATGGTGCTATTTCAAACGATGCCAGATCCCCTCCAAGTAGGGATGTTTGGAAGATTGCAAAGAAAATCTATGCTGGAGTCCACAGTGGCTGTTCACTGAGGTCGTCCCCAGGAGGTTTGAAAGTAATCAAGACTGGGCATGCACAATTGACAGTCTGTTGCTTTACGTGGATGAAGTGGATGCTATACGAATTGCTGAAGAGAGTCTATGTTTCATGGAGTATGCCGTCCGCTCAAAACTTCATTTTGTGGCAGGCTACATTAGTATGATGACCATTGACCTTCTTAAAAATAGACTGTTGCCTAAAAAAAATTCCATGTAGCAAAAGCGAAACAAAAATTCTCTTTAAAGCCTCGTTCTTGTCATTTCACTGTGTGACATGGATAAGTGCGGGTGGCTTGTCACTTCTCTTGGATTCCATATATGTCTAGCAATAGTACTGATATTACAGTTTAAAAAGCCACAATTTTCCACTGTACTTCAACAAGGCAACTGTAGCCTGGAGGTAGAACTGGAGGAATACGTTTATGTGCACAGGTGCCCCTCGGACTTGCTCTCCATTAGAATGTGGGATAAAGATGGTCGAGCGAAGCGCTATGGTGTTACACTGACACAAAACGAGACGCGTCAGTTGGATGAATGTCTCCATCGAATCAATGTTAATGAAACATTTCATTACCAGCATGAGTGTTTGCAAGTGTGTTGTCTATGTGATGAACGCACGTTGACACTCCGTCGGTGTCCTGGCAACATGTACTCTCTGAGTCGAATGGTTGGCAGACAACCTTCCGGCTATGGAATTTCCCTGTCGAAAAAAGCCATCACTTCACTGTCCTTATATCTGAATAATAAAAGTGTTATGTCTTGAAAAAGTATGTCTCTAAAGCTTACCATGTTCGTAATCCTCACAGCGTCAGCTGGGAGGGATTTTCATTTTTCCTCCTCAGGAATTTCTTCTTATGTAACCACGCGAGGATCGATTAGTATCGACTCTCAGGAAAAAAGTGAAAGATGGTGTGATTCGCATGCCTTCCCCTCCCAACGGATAACAAGTCTCAAGGCTGGTTAGCAATCAGGTAGGAATCGCTTGTGAAATGCGTAATAGGGATTCTGGAGAAAAACAAAGAGAAGCTAATTTACACGAGTTGCATTGCAAGTATAAGGAACACCAATACTGGAGTCACGTTTGGCGAAAAGAAACTATTCACTACTTAAGAAAGACTAATAAGACTCCATTATCTACACGTACGTCTTCGCAAGTCAAGAAAAAAACTGTCAAGTGAATGTAATTATAAAAGATGCAAAGCAGCCAGGTACAGTCGTATGGGGAAAAACCAATGCCAGACACGCATTCGAGATAGCGATCAAGGAGAAAAAGAGGTTATTCGTTGATCAAGTCGCCACGGGGGGGTTGTTATCTACATCCTCAACAAGATACTTTGTACGAAAACATGCAAAGAGTAACTAATTCATATGGGTTACACGATCAAGAGTGTAAGGAAAAGGCGATATGCTTAATTGCTACAAAGAACAACGAAAGAACGAGAGAGATTAGTCAGACATAGTTGACTATATAAGGTTACTTGATAGCCACATGCCGTGTGTCAGTGTACGTCTTCAGTGACCGCCGGCATGTCTCGTAAGTATTCTTCCTTACGTACTAGTGTCGCCTTTTCGGGTCACTATGACTTGTTAGCATAAGAGAAAATCACTTATGTATATAGCACGAGAAGTATGATATATCGAATAATATATTTGGGAAGCTTTTTCGAAAAAATGACTGAAAGAGGGTTCCACTTTCTAGGAAAGACATATCTTTGAGGTCTGTGACTTGCTCGGAGTTGCTGTGCTTCATGCATCCATGTAGTCCTCTATGAGTAGGTGTTTTGTAGGACCTTTCCAAAAAGTTTTTTCAACTCACTGGAAACGCACACTTTCTAGGAGTATCCCTCCGGTCCAAATAGTCATGTCCATGATTTTGAGTTGCTGTGCAGCTGTGCTTCAGACATCCATGCAGTCCCCTAAGGGTAGGTGTGGTCTTTGCAAAGCTCTCTCGACTCAGTGGAGCGTACACACTTTTTCTAGGATCGCCATCCAGGTCCATTTTTCGTCAAATTGTTGCGCCCATGCTTCGAGTGTGTGTGCATCAGGCAACCATGTAGTCTTCCACGGGTATGTGTCTTTGTAGAACAATTCAAATAATTTACTCACCTGAGCATAATTTTTTCTAGGATCACCCCCATGTCCATTCAAAATGTCGTGTCCATGCTCCAAACTGCTGTCCTTCATGCAATCGTCTTACAATGAAAATAAAATATAAAAACGAGACATATGTTTGGTTATCAATCACTTGCATGAGCCGGGGCGGGGCCGGCGCGAGATTGGTTTGGGCTATCTTGCTCTCAGCGTACTGCTAACAGCGCCTGGCTAGTTATGTCACTGCTAAATACGCACGGCAACGTCTGGAGAGCTCCCAGCGTCCTGCTAACAACGTCTGGCTAGCTATGTCATTTGCTAACTACGTACTGTGACTACCGTACTCCGTCGGCCCCCAGCGTAGAGCAATGTGTTGCTAGAATTACGTGATTGCTCCCAGCGTCTACTGCCCCCAGCGTCTGGCTGGCTATCTCAGTGCTAACTACGTACTGCATGCTCCAGCGTCCTGCTAACAACGTCTGGCTAGGTATGTCATTGCTAACTACGCACTGCTCCCAGTGTAGAGCAACGTGTTGCTAGAATTACGTGATTGCTCCAGCGTCTAGCTAGGTATCTCAGTGCTAACTACGTACTGCTCCCAGTGTAGAGCTCCAAGTGTAGTGTCGCGTGTCGATATAGTTACGTCATAGCTCCCAAAGTCCAGTTCTGGCACAACTTTTGACTCGAGCATACGGAGCAGGCAATCAGTGTCCTCTGCTTTTTTTCAGCTAAAGAGGGTAGACCACTGGTTATTTGCAGACCTTTGTCATTCACGAACAGCACAGCCTTCTGGCCTTTTACTCTCTCCCATCCGAAAGAAAAATAAAATTGAATTAAAGTGAATTGAATAGGACAATGCGGAAGTATCCCGCGAACCAGTAGGACACATATTGAAAAATGGCCTCAAGTTGGGAGCAGCCGATAGTCTGTTCTTCTTCTGGGCACCCTTTTCATTGCTGGCGATAAATTTAAAGTGAACGATCCGAAATGGGATAGTGATATGTGCGCGAAAGGCACTCTGTGAATGCTAAGAAGGAAATTTCGCCATAATATAAAATAAATATATTGTTTTAACAGCCATATAAAACATCAGTTCAACCTTGTTTAGAGTATGCACCTGCAGTCTGAGATACCTACACATCCACGCCATGAAAAAATAAATAAAATAAACAAAAGAATTAAAAAATATATATATAAAAAAACAAAGTACAACGATCTGCTCCCCGGCTTATATCGTCTAGGTTTCGAAGGACATCTTCGGTCACATGTATGTTGGAAGAACCAAAT
Source organism: Ornithodoros turicata (assembly GCF_037126465.1). NCBI lineage: Eukaryota > Metazoa > Arthropoda > Arachnida > Ixodida > Argasidae > Ornithodoros > Ornithodoros turicata. The sequence continues at coordinate 99,050 of NW_026999328.1, read as the reverse complement.
TTAGATTCACTTGCACATAGGCGCAAAGTAAATAAACTAAAGCACAACAAATAAGTAATGGTGATGTAGTAAATAGACTAAAACTGTTCTTTCTCAAACATCAATAATAGATTGTTAAAATTTGACCACGTTCGACGCGAATAAATCATTCAAAAATATTATTTATTTATTTGTAAAAAATGTTGATTATTTGACAACTTACATCAATTTTTATTTGACAAAGTGTTGGGGGACTAGGAGTGAAAGGCATGTATGCCATGTTTAGTCACTATCTGTCAGAGAGGAGAACATCAAGTTATCGAACGGGATAGGGTGAACAACCCAGGCCATCGAATCGCCTTCTGGATGCGAAAAAGTGGATTAGGATGAGGAATGTGTTTATGGGCAAGCGGATTACACAGAGTGAAATATTCCTTAGGATAACAGCATTTAGAACTGAAGCTTTCTTTTGTTTTTTTCTTCTTCTTTTCTGTTTCATCAACGATCCAAGCGAAGCAATAAAAAAATCGATCAAACGACCGCTGCCGTTTCGATCAAACGGTGTTCGTTCAAATGGCTTTCGACCAAATGTCCCGCGTTCGATCAAACGTCTCACGACGGCATCTGTGTCGGTTTTCTTTCTGTCCTCAGTGACGCACTAAAGAAGACGACATGCTACGCTGACACATCCTATTTGTCCTTGTATTATTGATGACATCGATCAAAAGTGAACTGTTTTCACCTTTTGCATAGATTGACTTCGTGCGAATACACCTACTGCGCAGTAACTGATACTGGACTTTATAATTGGAGATAAAAAAACAGAAGATTATAGTTGTCGCGTAGTGACAAAATTTTTTCTAATTGTAACATTTGTTAGGAGCACAGCTGACAATACGGAATACACGCAGATATCTTAATTTCCCCGTATACTGTAGGGCAGTACAAGGCATACAAGGCAGGCAACCTGGTAACGAAACTAGAACCTTACCCTGAAACGAGCTTCCGTTTTTTTTTCTTTTTTTCTAAAACAGAACTCGCTATGCTGTGACATATTCTCATTTTCTTATGGCGATGCTCACTAAACCATAGGAGCAATAAAGGTAACGCGTTTTTTTTTTAATTCACGGACATTAATATACCTCGTAGGTGAGCACGGGACATTTAATATTTTGCGCCCCGTGTTCTAGTCGCTGCTGTAGAGATATTCATGGCCTTTTTCCAAGAGTAGATGAAGAATTGCTTTGTCATTTTGTAGTATTATCTTGAAGTGGGTATCTTCAAGGTACTGATAACTCAACACAACTCATTTTATTACAACAAACAATATGCCATTATGATATTATGCAATTTGAACTCCATTTGTTGAGGACGGACTTGCCGGTTACAGCTTTGGTGTAAGCATTTGATTAGAGGTTATTTCCCTTGTATTCCAAAAAGCTTACCAAGTTACCATGTCCCGTTCCTGTGTTCCCGTTTCGATAAAAACTCTGCATCTTCCCGTGGCCTTTCAAGTTTGCATAAATGGAACAAAGGTCTCAAAGCATGAAATAAGCCGTTTTATCACATTATGGCCATCCCGGGAGTGATTCATTGTGATGAACTATGTTAAAAATAATGCGGTCCGCAGTAAAGGAAACCCTATACACACACAAAAAAAAATGACTTGAGCGACAAAAGTAACACGTTTAATGCGCTCCGACTTGCACTACGCATAGGTTCAATCAGTCAGCTTCTGCTCTCGAGTTAAGAAAACAAAAGATTGAGGTGAAACCACAGAAGCAGTATACAGGGTGTTTGCTCCGTCCAGAAATCATATTTAAAGCGAGCGATAAAAGAAAAGCAAGTGGTACTTTTCACAGGTACAGGGTACTGCTTCACTATAGTAGCACCTGTTCCTTAGTCAAGTAGCTCAAAAATAGAGCTCGTTTCTCTTTTATCGCTCGCTTAAAATAAAGTTTCTGGACACGTTAGAGCAAACACCCTGTATAATTGTCAATCACGTAATTTATGATTTGAAATCATTTTATGCCGCAATAATTTTATGGCTAGCGAGTCTAACAGCTTTGGAGGGGCACCAGGTAATTCTATGTCGTTCTTTAGGTCTTGAAAGTACGCCGCCATCACCGAGGAAAAAGTATGTAGAAATACAAGGGGAATAACGTCTAATCAAATGCTTCCACCAAAGATGTAACAAATGGAATTCAAATGCAGTGATGGCCACTAACTACTTCTACAGTAGTTTAACTATAACTACTAACTACTTTGTGATTGAGTAGTTTAACTACTAGTTCAACTACTTTTCAGGGGAGTAGTTAAAACTACTTTTTAACTACTGCAATGTAGTTTAACTACATCTATAACTACTTAACGTTGTCCACCAACACCAATCCCTTGTAGTGTTCTTGGACAGCTAAATATGGATCACAAGCAATAATAAACTTTGGCTCAAGCCATTGCTACGATCGTCAAATACAAAGCTTGCGCGGGATTCTTTCTGTGCCTACGCGATAAACTAAGTTGCAGAATTATTTCACAGCAAATGAGGCTTCACTAGACAAACATTAAAAGTGAATTCGAAGGCTTCGTGATTTTTCGATTTCCGGCACATTTTGATTATTCCCACTTTAAACGTCGCCAAACACTCTAAAAACGCTATTTAGCACTGTTTTCGTGATCTCAGACGTTTTCAGCTGATTTTTCGATTTCCGGCACATTTTGATTATTCCCACTTTAAACGTCGCCAAACACTCTAAAAACGCTATTTAGCACTGTTTTCGTGATCTCAGACGTTTTCAGCTTGATTTTTCGATTTCCGGCACATTTTGATTATTCCCACTTTAAACGTCGCCAAACACTCTAAAAACGCTATTTAGCACTGTTTTCGTGATCTCAGACGTTTTCAGCTTGATTTTTCGATTTCCGGCACATTTTGATTATTCCCACTTTAAACGTCGCCAAACACTCTAAAAACGCTATTTAGCACTGTTTTCGTGATCTCAGACGTTTTCAGCTTGATTTTTCGATTTCCGGCACATTTTGATTATTCCCACTTTAAACGTCGCCAAACACTCTAAAAACGCTATTTAGCACTGTTTTCGTGATCTCAGACGTTTTCAGCTTGATTTTTCGATTTCCGGCACATTTTGATTATTCCCACTTTAAACGTCGCCAAACACTCTAAAAACGCTATTTAGCACTGTTTTCGTGATCTCAGACGTTTTCAGCTTGATTTTTCGATTTCCGGCACATTTTGATTATTCCCACTTTAAACGTCGCCAAACACTCTAAAAACGCTATTTAGCACTGTTTTCGTGATCTCAGACGTTTTCAGCTTGATTTTTCGATTTCCGGCACATTTTGATTATTCCCACTTTAAACGTCGCCAAACACTCTAAAAACGCTATTTAGCACTGTTTTCGTGATCTCAGACGTTTTCAGCTTGATTTTTCGATTTCCGGCACATTTTGATTATTCCCACTTTAAACGTCGCCAAACACTCTAAAAACGCTATTTAGCACTGTTTTCGTGATCTCAGACGTTTTCAGCTTGATTTTTCGATTTCCGGCACATTTTGATTATTCCCACTTTAAACGTCGCCAAACACTCTAAAAACGCTATTTAGCACTGTTTTCGTGATCTCAGACGTTTTCAGCTTGATTTTTCGATTTCCGGCACATTTTGATTATTCCCACTTTAAACGTCGCCAAACACTCTAAAAACGCTATTTAGCACTGTTTTCGTGATCTCAGACGTTTTCAGCTTGATTTTTCGATTTCCGGCACATTTTGATTATTCCCACTTTAAACGTCGCCAAACACTCTAAAAACGCTATTTAGCACTGTTTTCGTGATCTCAGACGTTTTCAGCTTGATTTTTCGATTTCCGGCACATTTTGATTATTCCCACTTTAAACGTCGCCAAACACTCTAAAAACGCTATTTAGCACTGTTTTCGTGATCTCAGACGTTTTCAGCTTGATTTTTCGATTTCCGGCACATTTTGATTATTCCCACTTTAAACGTCGCCAAACACTCTAAAAACGCTATTTAGCACTGTTTTCGTGATCTCAGACGTTTTCAGCTTGATTTTTCGATTTCCGGCACATTTTGATTATTCCCACTTTAAACGTCGCCAAACACTCTAAAAACGCTATTTAGCACTGTTTTCGTGATCTCAGACGTTTTCAGCTTGATTTTTCGATTTCCGGCACATTTTGATTATTCCCACTTTAAACGTCGCCAAACACTCTAAAAACGCTATTTAGCACTGTTTTCGTGATCTCAGACGTTTTCAGCTTGATTTTTCGATTTCCGGCACATTTTGATTATTCCCACTTTAAACGTCGCCAAACACTCTAAAAACGCTATTTAGCACTGTTTTCGTGATCTCAGACGTTTTCAGCTTGATTTTTCGATTTCCGGCACATTTTGATTATTCCCACTTTAAACGTCGCCAAACACTCTAAAAACGCTATTTAGCACTGTTTTCGTGATCTCAGACGTTTTCAGCTTGATTTTTCGATTTCCGGCACATTTTGATTATTCCCACTTTAAACGTCGCCAAACACTCTAAAAACGCTATTTAGCACTGTTTTCGTGATCTCAGACGTTTTCAGCTTGATTTTTCGATTTCCGGCACATTTTGATTATTCCCACTTTAAACGTCGCCAAACACTCTAAAACGCTATTTAGCACTGTTTTCGTGATCTCAGACGTTTTCAGCTTGATTTTTCGATTTCCGGCACATTTTGATTATTCCCACTTTAAACGTCGCCAAACACTCTAAAAACGCTATTTAGCACTGTTTTCGTGATCTCAGACGTTTTCAGCTTGATTTTTCGATTCTTCCGGCACATTTTGATTATTCCCACTTTAAACGTCGCCAAACACTCTACAAACGCTATTTAGCACTTTTTTTCGTGATCTCAGACGTTTTCAGCTTGATTTTTCGTTTGCCGGCACATTTTGATTATTCCCTACTTTAAACGTCCGCCAAACACTCTAAAACGCTATTTAGCACTGTTTTCGTGATCTAAGAGCTTTTTCAGCTTGGTTTTTCGATTTCGCACATTTTGATTATTCCCACTTTAAACGTCCGCCAAACACTCTAAAAACGCTATTTAGCACTGTTTTCGTGATCTCAGACGTTTTCAGCTTGATTTTTCGATTTCCGGCACATTTTGATTATTCCCACTTTAAACGTCGCCAAACACTCTAAAAACGCTATTTAGCACTGTTTTCGTGATCTCAGACGTTTTCAGCTTGATTTTTCGATTTCCGGCACATTTTGATTATTCCCACTTTAAACGTCGCCAAACACTCTAAAAACGCTATTTAGCACTGTTTTCGTGATCTCAGACGTTTTCAGCTTGATTTTTCGATTTCCGGCACATTTTGATTATTCCCACTTTAAACGTCGCCAAACACTCTAAAAACGCTATTTAGCACTGTTTTCGTGATCTCAGACGTTTTCAGCTTGATTTTTCGATTTCCGGCACATTTTGATTATTCCCACTTTAAACGTCGCCAAACACTCTAAAAACGCTATTTAGCACTGTTTTCGTGATCTCAGACGTTTTCAGCTTGATTTTTCGATTTCCGGCACATTTTGATTATTCCCACTTTAAACGTCGCCAAACACTCTAAAAACGCTATTTAGCACTGTTTTCGTGATCTAAGACGTTTTCAGCTTGATTTTTCGATTTCCGGCACATTTTGATTATTCCCACTTTAAACGTCGCCAAACACTCTAAAAACGCTATTTAGCACTGTTTTCGTGATCTCAGACGTTTTCAGCTTGATTTTTCGATTTCCGGCACATTTTGATTATTCCCACTTTAAACGTCGCCAAACACTCTAAAAACGCTATTTAGCACTGTTTTCGTGATCTCAGACGTTTTCAGCTTGATTTTTCGATTTCCGGCACATTTTGATTATTCCCACTTTAAACGTCGCCAAACACTCTAAAAACGCTATTTAGCACTGTTTTCGTGATCTCAGACGTTTTCAGCTTGATTTTTCGATTTCCGGCACATTTTGATTATTCCCACTTTAAACGTCGCCAAACACTCTAAAAACGCTATTTAGCACTGTTTTCGTGATCTCAGACGTTTTCAGCTTGATTTTTCGATTTCCGGCACATTTTGATTATTCCCACTTTAAACGTCGCCAAACACTCTAAAAACGCTATTTAGCACTGTTTTCGTGATCTCAGACGTTTTCAGCTTGATTTTTCGATTTCCGGCACATTTTGATTATTCCCACTTTAAACGTCGCCAAACACTCTAAAAACGCTATTTAGCACTGTTTTCGTGATCTCAGACGTTTTCAGCTTGATTTTTCGATTTCCGGCACATTTTGATTATTCCCACTTTAAACGTCGCCAAACACTCTAAAAACGCTATTTAGCACTGTTTTCGTGATCTCAGACGTTTTCAGCTTGATTTTTTCGATTTCCGGCACATTTTGATTATTCCCACTTTAAACGTCGCCAAACACTCTAAAAACGCTATTTAGCACTGTTTTCGTGATCTCAGACGTTTTCAGCTTGATTTTTCGATTTCCGGCACATTTTGATTATTCCCACTTTAAACGTCGCCAAACACTCTAAAAACGCTATTTAGCACTGTTTTCGTGATCTAAGACGTTTTCAGCTTGATTTTTCGATTTCCGGCACATTTTGATTATTCCCACTTTAAACGTCGCCAAACACTCTAAAAACGCTATTTAGCACTGTTTTCGTGATCTCAGACGTTTTCAGCTTGATTTTTCGATTTCCGGCACATTTTGATTATTCCCACTTTAAACGTCGCCAAACACTCTAAAAACGCTATTTAGCACTGTTTTCGTGATCTCAGACGTTTTCAGCTTGATTTTTCGATTTCCGGCACATTTTGATTATTCCCACTTTAAACGTCGCCAAACACTCTAAAAACGCTATTTAGCACTGTTTTCGTGATCTCAGACGTTTTCAGCTTGATTTTTCGATTTCCGGCACATTTTGATTATTCCCACTTTAAACGTCGCCAAACACTCTAAAAACGCTATTTAGCACTGTTTTCGTGATCTCAGACGTTTTCAGCTTGATTTTTCGATTTCCGGCACATTTTGATTATTCCCACTTTAAACGTCGCCAAACACTCTAAAAACGCTATTTAGCACTGTTTTCGTGATCTAAGACGTTTTCAGCTTGATTTTTCGATTTCCGGCACATTTTGATTATTCCCACTTTAAAACGTCGCCAAACACTCTAAAAACGCTATTTAGCACTGTTTTCGTGATCTCAGACGTTTTCAGCTTGATTTTTCGATTTCCGGCACATTTTGATTATTCCCACTTTAAACGTCGCCAAACACTCTAAAAACGCTATTTAGCACTGTTTTCGTGATCTCAGACGTTTTCAGCTTGATTTTTCGATTTCCGGCACATTTTGATTATTCCCACTTTAAACGTCGCCAAACACTCTAAAAACGCTATTTAGCACTGTTTTCGTGATCTCAGACGTTTTCAGCTTGATTTTTCGATTTCCGGCACATTTTGATTATTCCCACTTTAAACGTCGCCAAACACTCTAAAAACGCTATTTAGCACTGTTTTCGTGATCTCAGACGTTTTCAGCTTGATTTTTCGATTTCCGGCACATTTTGATTATTCCCACTTTAAACGTCGCCAAACACTCTAAAAACGCTATTTAGCACTGTTTTCGTGATCTCAGACGTTTTCAGCTTGATTTTTCGATTTCCGGCACATTTTGATTATTCCCACTTTAAACGTCGCCAAACACTCTAAAAACGCTATTTAGCACTGTTTTCGTGATCTCAGACGTTTTCAGCTTGATTTTTCGATTTCCGGCACATTTTGATTATTCCCACTTTAAACGTCGCCAAACACTCTAAAAACGCTATTTAGCACTGTTTTCGTGATCTCAGACGTTTTCAGCTTGATTTTTCGATTTCCGGCACATTTTGATTATTCCCACTTTAAACGTCGCCAAACACTCTAAAAACGCTATTTAGCACTGTTTTCGTGATCTCAGACGTTTTCAGCTTGATTTTTCGATTTCCGGCACATTTTGATTATTCCCACTTTAAACGTCGCCAAACACTCTAAAAACGCTATTAGCACTGTTTTCGTGATCTCAGACGTTTTCAGCTTGATTTTTCGATTTCCGGCACATTTTGATTATTCCCACTTTAAACGTCGCCAAACACTCTAAAAACGCTATTTAGCACTGTTTTCGTGATCTCAGACGTTTTCAGCTTGATTTTTCGATTTCCGGCACATTTTGATTATTCCCACTTTAAACGTCGCCAAACACTCTAAAAACGCTATTTAGCACTGTTTTCGTGATCTCAGACGTTTTCAGCTTGATTTTTCGATTTCCGGCACATTTTGATTATTCCCACTTAAACGTCGCCAAACACTCTAAAAACGCTATTTAGCACTGTTTTCGTGATCTAAGACGTTTTCAGCTTGATTTTTCGATTTCCGGCACATTTTGATTATTCCCACTTTAAACGTCGCCAAACACTCTAAAAACGCTATTTAGCACTGTTTTCGTGATCTAAGACGTTTTCAGCTTGATTTTTCGATTTCCGGCACATTTTGATTATTCCCACTTTAAACGTCGCCAAACACTCTAAAAACGCTATTTAGCACTGTTTTCGTGATCTCAGACGTTTTCAGCTTGATTTTTCGATTTCCGGCACATTTTGATTATTCCCACTTTAAACGTCGCCAAACACTCTAAAAACGCTATTTAGCACTGTTTTCGTGATCTCAGACGTTTTCAGCTTGATTTTTCGATTTCCGGCACATTTTGATTATTCCCACTTTAAACGTCGCCAAACACTCTAAAAACGCTATTTAGCACTGTTTTCGTGATCTAAGACGTTTTCAGCTTGATTTTTCGATTTCCGGCACATTTTGATTATTCCCACTTTAAACGTCGCCAAACACTCTAAAAACGCTATTTAGCACTGTTTTCGTGATCTAAGACGTTTTCAGCTTGATTTTTCGATTTCCGGCACATTTTGATTATTCCCACTTTAAACGTCGCCAAACACTCTAAAAACGCTATTTAGCACTGTTTTCGTGATCTCAGACGTTTTCAGCTTGATTTTTCGATTTCGGCACATTTTGATTATTCCCACTTTAAACGTCGCCAAACAACACTAAAAACGCTATTTAGCACTGTTTTCGTGATCCTCAGACGTTTTCAGCTTGATTTTTCGATTTCCCGGCACATTTTGATTATTCCCACTTTAAACGTCGCCAAACACTCTAAAAACGCTATTTAGCACTGTTTCGTGATCTCAGACGTTTTCAGCTTGATTTTTCGATTTCCGGCACATTTTTGATTATCCCACTTAAACGTCGCCAAACACTCTAAAAACGCTATTTAGCACTGTTTTCGTGTTCTCAGGACGTTTTCTGCTTGATTTTTTCGATTTCCGGCACATTTTGATTATTCCCACTTTAACGTCGCCAAAACACTCTAAAAACGCTATTTAGCACTGTTTTCGTGATCTCAGACGTTTTTTCCAGCTTGATTTTTCGATTTCCGGGCACATTTTGATTATTCTCCCACAGTTAAACGTCGCAAAACACTCTAAAAAACGCGATTTAGCACTGTTTTCGTGATCTAAGACGTTTTCAGCTTGATTTTTCGATTTCCGGCACATTTTGATTATTCCCCACTTTAAACGTCGCCAAACACTCTAAAAACGCTATTTAGCACTGTTTTCGTGATCTAAGACGTTTTCAGCTGATTTTTCGATTTCCGGCACATTTTGATTATTCCCACTTTAAACGTCGCCAAACACTCTAAAAACGCTATTAGCACTGTTTCGTGATCTCAGACGTTTTCAGCTTGATTTTCGATTTCCGGCACATTTTGATTATTCCCACTTTAAACGTCGCCAAACACTCTAAAAACGCTATTAGCACTGTTTTCGTGATCTAAGACGTTTTCAGCTTGATTTTTCGATTTCCGGCACATTTTGATTATTCCCACTTTAAACGTCGCCAACACCTCTAAAACGCTATTTAGCACTGTTTTCGTGATCTCAGACGTTTTCAGCGTTGAGGTTTTTTCGATTTCCGGCACATTTTTGAGTATTCCACATTTAAACGTGCGCCAAACACTCTAAAAACGCTATTTAGCACTGTTTTCGTGATCTAAGACGTTTTCAGCTTGATTTTTCGATTTCCGGCACATTTTGATTATTCCCACTTTAAACGTCGCCAAACACTCTAAAAACGCTATTTAGCACTGTTTTCGTGATCTAAGACGTTTTCAGCTTGATTTTTCGATTTCCGGCACATTTTGATTATTCCCACTTTAAACGTCGCCAAACACTCTAAAAACGCTATTTAGCACTGTTTTCGTGATCTCAGACGTTTTCAGCTTGATTTTTCGATTTCCGGCACATTTTGATTATTCCCACTTTAAACGTCGCCAAACACTCTTAAAACGCTATTTAGCACTGTTTTCGTGATCTAAGACGTTTTCAGCTTGATTTTTCGATTTCCGGCACATTTTGATTATTCCCACTTTAAACGTCGCCAAACACTCTAAAAACGCTATTTAGCACTGTTTTCGTGATCTAAGACGTTTTCAGCTTGATTTTTCGATTTCCGGCACATTTTGATTATTCCCACTTTAAACGTCGCCAAACACTCTAAAAACGCTATTTAGCACTGTTTTCGTGATCTCAGACGTTTTCAGCTTGATTTTTCGATTTCCGGCACATTTTGATTATTCCCACTTTAAACGTCGCCAAACACTCTAAAAACGCTATTTAGCACTGTTTTCGTGATCTCAGACGTTTTCAGCTTGATTTTTCGATTTCCGGCACATTTTGATTATTCCCACTTTAAACGGTCGCCAAACACTCTAAAAACGCTATTTAGCACTGTTTTCGTGATCTCAGACGTTTTCAGCTTGATTTTTCGATTTCCGGCACATTTGATTATTCCCACTTTAAACGTCGCCAAACACTCTAAAAACGCTATTTAGCACTGTTTTCGTGATCTAAGACGTTTTCAGCTTGATTTTTCGATTTCCGGCACATTTTGATTATTCCCACTTTAAAACGTCGCCAAACACTCTAAAAACGCTATTTAGCACTGTTTTCGTGATCTAAGACGTTTTCAGCTTGATTTTTCGATTTCCGGCACATTTTGATTATTCCCACTTTAAACGTCGCCAAACACTCTAAAAACGCTATTTAGCACTGTTTTCGTGATCTAAGACGTTTTCAGCTTGATTTTTCGATTTCCGGCACATTTTGATTATTCCCACTTTAAACGTCGCCAAACACTCTAAAAACGCTATTTAGCACTGTTTTCGTGATCTCAGACGTTTCAGCTTGATTTTTCGATTTCCGGCACATTTTGATTATTCCCACTTTAAACGTCGCCAAACACTCTAAAAACGCTATTTAGCACTGTTTTCGTGATCTCAGACGTTTTCAGCTTGATTTTTCGATTTCCGGCACATTTTGATTATTCCCACTTTAAACGTCGCCAAACACTCTAAAAACGCTATTTAGCACTGTTTTCGTGATCTCAGACGTTTTCAGCTTGATTTTTCGATTTCCGGCACATTTTGATTATTCCCACTTTAAACGTCGCCAAACACTCTAAAAACGCTATTTAGCACTGTTTTCGTGATCTCAGAACGTTTTCAGCGTGATTTTTCGATTTCCGGCACATTTTGATTATTCCCACTTTAAACGTCGCCAAACACTCTAAAAACGCTATTTAGCACTGTTTTCGTGATCTCAGACGTTTTCAGCTTGATTTTTCGATTTCCGGCACATTTTGATTATTCCCACTTTAAACGTCGCCAAACACTCTAAAAACGCTATTTAGCACTGTTTTCGTGATCTCAGACGTTTTCAGCTTGATTTTTCGATTTCCGGCACATTTTGATTATTCCCACTTTAAACGTCGCCAAACACTCTAAAAACGCTATTTAGCACTGTTTTCGTGATCTCAGACGTTTTCAGCTTGATTTTTCGATTTCCGGCACATTTTGATTATTCCCACTTTAAACGTCGCCAAACACTCTAAAAACGCTATTTAGCACTGTTTTCGTGATCTCAGACGTTTTCAGCTTGATTTTTCGATTTCCCGGCACATTTTGATTATTCCACTTTAAACGTCGCCAAACACTCTAAAAACGCTATTTAGCACTGTTTTCGTGATCTCAGACGTTTTCAGCTTGATTTTTCGATTTCCGGCACATTTTGATTATTCCCACTTTAAACGTCGCCAAACACTCTAAAAACGCTATTTAGCACTGTTTTCGTGATCTCAGACGTTTTCCAGCTTGATTTTTCGATTTCCGGCACATTTTGATTATTCCCACTTAAACGTCGCCAAACACTCTAAAAACGCTATTTAGCACTGTTTTCGTGTTCTAAGACGTTTTCAGCTTGATTTTTCGATTTCCGGCACATTTTGATTATTCCCACTTTAAACGTCGCCAAACACTCTAAAAACGCTATTTAGCACTGTTTTCGTGATCTCAGACGTTTTCAGCTTGAATTTTTCGATTTCCGGCACATTTTGATTATTCCCACTTTAAACGTCGCCAAACACTCTAAAAACGCTATTTAGCACTGTTTTCGTGATCTCAGACGTTTTTCAGCTTGATTTTTCGATTTCCGGCACATTTTGATTATTCCCACTTTAAACGTCGCCAAACACTCTAAAAACGCTATTTAGCACTGTTTTCGTGATCTCAGACGTTTTCCAGCTTGATTTTTCGATTTCCGGCACATTTTGATTATTCCCACTTTAATACGTCGCCAAACACTCTAAAAACGCTATTTAGCACTGTTTTCGTGATCTCAGACGTTTTCAGCTTGATTTTTCGATTTCCGGCACATTTGATATTTCCCACTTTAAACGTCGCCAAACACTCTAAAAACGCTATTTAGCACTGTTTTCGTGATCTCAGACGTTTTCAGCTTGATTTTTCGATTCCGGCACATTTTGATTATCCCACTTTAATACGTCGCCAAACACTCTAAAAACGCTATTTAGCACTGTTTTCGTGATCTCAGACGTTTTCAGCTTGATTTTTCGATTTCCGGCACATTTTGATTATTCCCACTTTAAACGTCGCCAAACACTCTAAAAACGCTATTTAGCACTGTTTTCGTGATCTCAGACGTTTTCAGCTTGATTTTTCGATTTCCGGCACATTTTGATTATTCCCACTTTAAACGTCGCCAAACACTCTAAAAACGCTATTTAGCACTGTTTTCGTGATCTCAGACGTTTTCAGCTTGATTTTTCGATTTCCGGCACATTTTGATTATTCCCACTTTAAACGTCGCCAACACTCTAAAAACGCTATTTAGCACTGTTTTCGTGATCTCAGACGTTTTCAGCTTGATTTTTCGATTTCCGGCACATTTTGATTATTCCCACTTTAAACGTCGCCAAACACTCTAAAAACGCTATTTAGCACTGTTTTCGTGATCTCAGACGTTTTCAGCTTGATTTTTCGATTTCCGGCACATTTTGATTATTCCCACTTTAAACGTCGCCAAACACTCTAAAAACGCTATTTAGCACTGTTTTCGTGATCTCAGACGTTTTCAGCTTGATTTTTCGATTCCGGGCACATTTTGATTATTCCCACTTTAAACGTCGCCAAACACTCTAAAAACGCTATTTAGCACTGTTTTCGTGATCTCAGACGTTTTCAGCTTGATTTTTCGATTTCCGGCACATTTTGATTATTCCCACTTTAAACGTCGCCAAACACTCTAAAAACGCTATTTAGCACTGTTTTCGTGTTCTCAGACGTTTTCAGCTTGATTTTTCGATTTCCGGCACATTTTGATTATTCCCACTTTAAACGTCGCCAAACACTCTAAAAACGCTATTTAGCACTGTTTTCGTGATCTAAGACGTTTTCAGCTTGATTTTTCGATTTCCGGCACATTTTGATTATTCCACTTTAAAACGTCGCCAAACACTCTAAAAACGCTATTTAGCACTGTTTCGTGATCTCAGACGTTTTCAGCTTGATTTTTCGATTTCCGGCACATTTGATTATTCCCACTTTAAACGTCGCCAAAACACTCTAAAAACGCTATTTAGCACTGTTTTCGTGATCTCAGACGTTTTCAGCTTGATTTTTCGATTTCCGGCACATTTGATTATTCCCACTTTAAACGTCGCCAAACACTCTAAAAACGCTATTTAGCACTGTTTTCGTGATCTCATACGTTTTCAGCTTGATTTTTCGATTCCGGCACATTTTGATTATTCCCACTTTAAACGTCGCCAAACACTCTAAAAACGCTATTTAGCACTGTTTTCGTGATCTCAGACGTTTTCAGCTTGATTTTTCGATTTCCGGCACATTTTGATTATTCCCACTTTAAACGTCGCCAAACACTCTAAAAACGCTATTTAGCACTGTTTTCGTGATCTCAGACGTTTTCAGCTTGATTTTTCGATTTCCGGCACATTTTGATTATTCCACTTTAAACGTCGCCAAACACTCTAAAAACGCTATTTAGCACTGTTTTCGTGATCTCAGACGTTTTCAGCTTGATTTTTTCGATTTCCGGCACATTTTGATTATTCCCACTTTAAACGTCGCCAAACACTCTAAAAACGCTATTTAGCACTGTTTTCGTGATCTCAGACGTTTTCAGCTTGATTTTCGATTTCCGGCACATTTTGATTATTCCCACTTTAACGTCGCCAAACACTCTAAAAACGCTATTTAGCACTGGTTTTCGTGATCTCAGAACGTTTTCAGCTTGATTTTTCGATTTCCGGCACATTTTGATTATTCCCACTTTAAAACGTCGCCAAACACTCTAAAAACGCTATTTAGCACTGTTTTCGTGATCTCAGACGTTTTCAGCTTGATTTTTCGATTTCCGGCACATTTTGATTATTCCCACTTTAAACGTCGCAAAACACTCTAAAAACGCTATTTAGCACTGTTTTCGTGATCTCAGACGTTTTCAGCTTGATTTTTTCGATTTCCGGCACATTTTGATTATTCCCACTTTAAACGTCGCCAAACACTCTAAAAACGCTATTTAGCACTGTTTTCGTGATCTCAGACGTTTTCAGCTTGATTTTTCGATTTCCGGCACATTTTGATTATTCCCACTTTAAACGTCGCCAAAACACTCTAAAAACGCTATTTAGCACTGTTTTCGTGATCTCAGACGTTTTCAGCTTGATTTTTCGATTTCCGGCACATTTTGATTATTCCCACTTTAAACGTCGCCAAACACTCTAAAAACGCTATTTAGCACTGTTTTCGTGATCTCAGAACGTTTTCAGCTTGATTTTTCGATTTCCGGCACATTTTGATTATTCCCACTTTAAACGTCGCCAAACACTCTAAAAACGCTATTTAGCACTGTTTTCGTGATCTCAGACGTTTTCAGCTTGATTTTTCGATTTCCGGCACATTTTGATTATTCCCACTTTAAACGTCGCCAAACACTCTAAAAACGCTATTTAGCACTGTTTTCGTGATCTCAGACGTTTTCAGCTTGATTTTTCGATTTCCGGCACATTTTGATTATTCCCACTTTAAAACGTCGCCAAACACTCTAAAAACGCTATTTAGCACTGTTTTCGTGATCTTCAGACGTTTTCAGCTTGATTTTCGATTTCCGGCACATTTTGATTATTCCCACTTTAAACGTCGCCAAACACTCTAAAACCGCTTTTAGCACTGTTTTCGTGATCTCAGACGTTTTCAGCTTGATTTTTCGATTTCCGGCACATTTTGATTATTCCCACTTTAAACGTCCGCCAAACACTCTAAAAACGCTATTTAGCACTGTTTTCGTGATCTCAGACGTTTTCAGCTTGATTTTTCGATTCCGGCACATTTTGATTATTCCCACTTTAAACGTCGCCAAACACTCTAAAAACGCTATTTAGCCACTGTTTTCGTGATCTCAGACGTTTTCAGCGTTGATTTTTCGATTTCCGGCACATTTTTGATTATTCCCACTTTAAAACGTCGCCAAACACTCTAAAAACGCTATTTAGCACTGTTTCGTGATCTCAGACGTTTTCCAGCTTGATTTTTCGATTTCCGGCACATTTGATTATTCCCACTTTAAACGTCGCCAAACACTCTAAAAACGCTATTTAGCACTGTTTTCGTGATCTCAGACGTTTTCAGCTTGATTTTTCGATTTCCGCACATTTTGATTATTCCCACTTTAACGTCGCCAAACACTCTAAAAAACGCTATTTAGCACTGTTTTCGTGATCTCAGACGTTTTCAGCTTGATTTTCGATTTCCGGCACATTTTGATTATTCCCACTTTAAACGTCGCCAAACACTCTAAAAACGCTATTAGCACTGTTTTCGTGATCTCAGACGTTTTTCAGCTTGATTTTTCGATTTCCGGCACATTTTTGATTATTCCCACTTTAAACGTCGCCAAACACTCTAAAAACGCTATTTAGCACTGTTTTCGTGATCTAAGACGTTTTCAGCTTGATTTTTCGATTTCCGGCACATTTTTGATTATTCCCACTTTAAACGTCGCCAAACACTCTAAAAACGCTATTTAGCACTGTTTTCCGTGATCACAGACGTTTTCAGCTTGATTTTTCGATTTCCGGCACATTTTGATTATTCCCACTTTAAACGTCGCCAAACACTCTAAAAACGCTATTTAGCACTGTTTTCGTGATCTCAGACGTTTTCAGCTTGATTTTTTCGATTTCCGGCACATTTTGATTATTCCCACTTTAAACGTCGCCAAACACTCTAAAACGCTATTTAGCACTGTTTTCGTGATCTCAGACGTTTTCAGCTTGATTTTTCGATTTCCGGCACATTTTGATTATTCCCACTTTAAACGTCGCCAAACACTCTAAAAACGCTATTTAGCACTGTTTTCGTGATCTAAGACCGTTTTCAGCTTGATTTTTCGATTTCCGGCACATTTTGATTATTCCCCCACTTTAAACGTCGCCAAACACTCTAAAAACGCTATTTAGCACTGTTTTCGTGATCTCAGACGTTTTCAGCTTGATTTTTCGATTTCCGGCACATTTTTGATTATTCCCACTTTAAACGTCGCCAAACACTCTAAATACGCTATTTAGCACTGTTTTTCGTGATCTCAGACGTTTTCAGCTTGATTTTTCGATTTCCGGCACATTTTGATTATTCCCACTTTAAACGTCGCCAAACACTCTAAAAACGCTATTTAGCACTGTTCGTGATCTCAGACGTTTTCAGCTTGATTTTTCGATTTCCGGCACATTTTGATATTCCCACTTTAAAACGTCGCCAAACACTCTAAAACGCTATTAGCACTGTTTTCGTGATCTCAGGATCGTTTTCAGCGTGATTTTTCGATTCCGCACATTTTGATTATTCCCACTTTAAACGTCGCCAAACACTCTAAAAACGCTATTTAGCACTGTTTTTCAGTGATCTCAGACGTTTTCAGGCTTGATTTTCGATGTCCGGCACATTTGATTATTCCCACTTTAAACGTCGCCAAACACTCTAAAAACGCTATTTAGCACTGTTTTCGATGATTCAGACGTTTTCAGCTTGATTTTTCGATTTCCGGCTACATTTTGATTTTTCCCACTTTAAACGTCGCCAAACACTCTAAAAACGCTATTTAGCACTGTTTTCGTGATCTAGACGTTTTCAGCTTGATTTTTCGATTTCCGGCACATTTTTGATTATTCCCACTTTAAACGTCGCCAAACACTCTAAAAACGCTATTTAGCACTGTGTTCGTGATCTCAGACGTTTTCAGCTTGATTTTTCGATTTCCGGCACATTTTGATTATTCCCACTTTAAACGTCGCCAAACACTCTAAAAACGCTATTTAGCACTGTTTTCGTGATCTAGACGTTTTCAGCTTGATTTTTCGATTTCCGGCACATTTTGATTATTCCCACTTTAAACGTCGCCAAACACTCTAAAAACGCTATTTAGCACTGTTTTCGTGATCTCAGACGTTTTCAGCTTGATTTTTCGATTTCCGGCACATTTTGATTATTCCCACTTTAAACGTCGCCAAACACTCTAAAAACGCTATTTAGCACTGTTTTCGTGATCTCAGACGTTTTCAGCTTGATTTTTCGATTTCCGGCACATTTTGATTATTCCCACTTTAAACGTCGCCAAACACTCTAAAAACGCTATTTAGCACTGTTTTCGTGATCTCAGACGTTTTCAGCTTGATTTTTCGATTTCCGGCACATTTTGATTATTCCCACTTTAAACGTCGCCAAACACTCTAAAAACGCTATTTAGCACTGTTTTCGTGATCTCAGACGTTTTCAGCTTGATTTTTCGATTTCCGGCACATTTTGATTATTCCCACTTTAAACGTCGCCAAACACTCTAAAAACGCTATTTAGCACTGTTTTCGTGATCTCAGACGTTTTCAGCTTGATTTTTCGATTTCCGGCACATTTTGATTATTCCCACTTTAAACGTCGCCAAACACTCTAAAAACGCTATTTAGCACTGTTTTCGTGATCTCAGACGTTTTCAGCTTGATTTTTCGATTTCCGGCACATTTTGATTATTCCCACTTTAAACGTCGCCAAACACTCTAAAAACGCTATTTAGCACTGTTTTGTGATCTCAGACGTTTTCAGCTTGATTTTTCGATTTCCGGCACATTTTGATTATTCCACTTTAAACGTCGCCAAACACTCTAAAAACGCTATTTAGCACTGTTTTCGTGATCTCAGACGTTTTCAGCTTGATTTTTCGATTTCCGGCACATTTTGATTATTCCCACTTTAAACGTCGCCAAACACTCTAAAAACGCTATTTAGCACTGTTTTCGTGATCTCAGACGTTTTCAGCTTGATTTTTCGATTTCCGGCACATTTTGATTATTCCCACTTTAAACGTCGCCAAACACTCTAAAAACGCTATTTAGCACTGTTTTCGTGATCTCAGACGTTTTCAGCTTGATTTTTCGATTTCCGGCACATTTTGATTATTCCCACTTTAAACGTCGCCAAACACTCTAAAAACGCTATTTAGCACTGTTTTCGTGATCTCAGACGTTTTCAGCTTGATTTTTCGATTTCCGGCACATTTTGATTATTCCCACTTTAAACGTCGCCAAACACTCTAAAAACGCTATTTAGCACTGTTTTCGTGATCTCAGACGTTTTCAGCTTGATTTTTCGATTTCCGGCACATTTTGATTATTCCCACTTTAAACGTCGCCAAACACTCTAAAAACGCTATTTAGCACTGTTTTCCGTGATCTCAGACGTTTTCAGCTTGATTTTTCGATTTCCGGCACATTTTGATTATTCCCACTTTAAACGTCGCCAAACACTCTAAAAACGCTATTTAGCACTGTTTTCGTGATCTCAGACGTTTTCAGCTTGATTTTCGATTTCCGGCACATTTTGATTATTCCCACTTTAAACGTCGCCAAACACTCTAAAAACGCTATTTAGCACTGTTTTCGTGATCTCAGACGTTTTCAGCTTGATTTTTCGATTTCCGGCACATTTTGATTATTCCCACTTTAAACGTCGCCAAACACTCTAAAAACGCTATTTAGCACTGTTTTCGTGATCTCAGACGTTTTCAGCTTGATTTTCGATTTCCGGCACATTTTGATTA